>NW_026940736.1:1100000-1227500 GCF_032062105.1 Saccostrea cuccullata
TCACATAAGTACTACATACTGTATGTGTACATGTACTTTAAAAAGTGGGCTTCATATTTTAGTGGCTTTGGCACAGTTGACAATGTGCTACTTTATGAATATTTATGTATACAATACAACTGAATGGACATGAGTAGCACTAGTTCATGGTTATGCAAACAACTCCATACCCAGTGATTACACTAAATTTTGAATATGCCAAATTCTGTACACGTACAGTTTTTTTCATGCAGGGCATTAAATTTAAAAATACATTATATTTTAAATGAATAATAGCACCAAAAATAATACTCAATGTCTGAAGTATCTGCTGCCAACAATATATTGTTACGTATATTTTATGAACATCTCAATTCTCTATTGAGAAGTTGATGGTTCTTGAAGGGGAGTATTACTAATGAAATGCGCCATCAACTTCTTAACAGAGAATAGAACATCATTGTAGCCTCTGGTTGTGACATATAACATGCAAATGCATTTTCTATATGCTTGCATGAGTATACACGAAAATGGCATTCAAATCAATTTCACAGTTGGTTTAGTAGAAAACACTAACAAGGGTGCTTAAGAAACAGTTTTCCATGAATGGTAGTTTTTCCTCTACCAATTGTTGCCCACAATCATATTTAATTACTGTATATTTTGGCAGGTGGTGGTGTGCCTATGATAAGCTGATGATGATTACATGTATATGATGAAAATTGATTCAAAAGGTGAAAATGATAGCAATTCTTCTTTATACAGGACAAGTGGGCGGACACCTATAGTCACCTGAAACCTAATGCAAGTGTCGTATCCATCAGGTCTTTCGGCCATGACATTATTGTATAGCAAATTCGAGCTAATTTCCAAGGAAATTCGAACGAAGTCATGAAAGTTACACATATATTAATTTTCTTACTATGATGTTTAAATCCCATATAACTATTCAGTCCTAAAAGTGCAGCAACACCTGCCACACTGATTCTTAACAGATGTTGATTCATTTCGTTCAATATACTCATTTTGACTTTCGATCATCGATGGAACAACACAAGTGCAGTACGACTTATCTAAAACGGATAACGACGAAAATGACGTCATCGAATTTAAATTTCTCGTATGATTTCGGTAGTTTACGGAAATAAAATTCTAGCTTTTATGAAACTAAAAGTAATCTTCCAATTAATTTTTGCAATTACAATAATAGTGGTTTATTTTGGAGTAATTTTTAACTTTTTACCTATAACTTAAAAGAGATTATTGATTATTGCTTAGCAACGCAACGCATATGTCCGCCATTTTCTTATGCTCAGTGGAAGTTCCGATGACCCATCGATACCAAACAAATGAAGGACACATGCGACTAATTAATTAAATGTCATTGGTTTATGGTCACGGTAATTGAAATATGGCAGACTTTGATGTAAGTACATTTTAATTTGGCTACATATCTTAATAAACTAATTTTGAAATGCATAAAGATTACATATGCAATAACTGAGTAAGCAAGTTTCTGTTGTCAAAATATACCATTGCACTTGGTCGCATTCGCATTTCAGTCAGATGTACTTGTCCTTTCCACACGTCTTTAACAAAAATCTCATAAAAAAATTACAATTTACAATAATTATATCAATTATCTTGCAATAATTATAATTATAAATTATTCAAATATTTGTTTTTGAATTTGTTACAAAATATTTCATTGATTATCTAACTCCTTGGTGTCACCTGTGCAAAAAGTTTATACTGGAATGAAAGATTTCTCTTCTATGCATTGCAACCCTCATAAATTAAGTCTTGATTTCTAATTGATCTACTTAATTGATATAGAGTAATTATACAAATTTTAAGATTTATTGATTTAAAAATGTGTCAATTGATTATTGGGGGGTATAGAGGTAATGTTATCATCTCTTTGTCTCCACTTATATAAATGTTAGCTTTCTCCAGAACTTGAGAGGATCTTGGGTTTTTTGCCGTAGTTTATGTCAATAAAGTTTTTATATTTTATCAGGGACCTACATACTAACGGGATAGGCAACTCCTTCATCGCCATGTTTATTTACCCAAAACATCACGCACAACACTACTAAGTTTTTCAAACTACGTTTATTCCCAGTAAACAGGGTGTTTTCTGAGAAATATCATTTATTCCTTTTATGTAAAGGAATTGATTTATTGATAAATTTTAAAGCATAATAATAATATCATTTAAGTATAAAGAAAACAAACACCGAAATCGGTGATTTCTCGGAAATATGGCCGATCGGGGCATGTGCTGATTTTGCATAAAACAAAATTACTACTGAGATAAGGAGTATAATACGTGCTAAAAACAAATCTTGAATGATTTTTTGACAGATAATTCAAGGATTTTATCTCAAATATGCGATAGCTTTAGAGATATAATTAATTAAAGTTGGCTTACGAAATCCCGCGACTTACGAGATATAGCGAGACTTGCGGTGGTTGCCTATCCCGTTAGTATATATGTCCCTGATTTTATGTACATATACATGAGAATTTTTTTTTTCAATACAGCTTACTCCACGTAGAGCAAATGGAAGAAGTAAAGGGAAGGGTACTGATGACCCCATCAGATTCCTCCCTGTTTTACCTTCAAAAAGAACTAAGCCAGCATGGCATCAAGTTCAGCCAAATTTTGAACTATCAGGAAAAATTCTCGGAGAGGATAAAAATGGAATAGATCTTGTTGGAGAACTCACTGCAAGTAAGTTCATTGTTTACTGACTGTCACAAGTGAATATCATATTTTATTTTTGCATTTCATGGCGTAAAGGTTTGCATTTCTCTCATTCATCAGATGGGAAAATGAAGTGTTGTCCCTTAATTTGTTACATATCAAAATTCTTTGGCAACTAACTTGGAATTACATACTGTCTATTTTTAATGCAAAATATGTAGAATTAAGGGAAAAAATCCTTTTGGATAGGGAGATGTCTTTTTCGACCCCAACCAGCTATTTATTTATATAAAAAAATGTACACAAATCACAGAAGAATGCACACATTTATATTTCCTGAAATTAGTTGTCAGGAGAATTTACATTTTTATTTAAATTTACATCATGTTCATCATAATTCTTTTTTTATTGCATTATCTTGATTATCAAAATCATTTTTTTAAAACAGGAGAACCAAAACGTAGAAAGCCCAATCAGTTAAAACCAATTGAGAAACAGAATGGCACAGATGCAGACATTACCCAGTTTCAGCAACCAAAGAAAGACCGAGAAAATTTTAGAAAGGCTTTGGTTGACATCATCATGTAAGTTTGTCAAAGACTCATATGTCAACTAGAGGAATAATCACAAGATAGGTCGATCCTATTAATCAAGAACAATTACTTATTTAAAAAAAATTTAAATGAGAGATATTGTTATCATTTATGAATACCTCACTTTGAAGTTTATTACTAATTAGATGTTGTTTTTAGGCAAGAGGATGGGATTCAGCCACACAGTGCACCAGGTTCCGTTAATAATGGAGAGTTACCTCCCTTGTCCAGAACAGGGTCACCCACAGCGGCTGATAAAGATATTCTCGTATGTCACATTATTTCTTCTATTTCTGTTCATTTGTGAAGAGCTAGGTTGATACTGTCTAGTAAGTCTTAGTCGTAAATTTTAAACTGCTTTATTTTTGTTGGAAAAAACATCCAGTGAATTTACATGTATTCGTTCATAAAGTGTTCCTCTAAATTGAATAAATGTCTTAAAAGTTTAGAAAATTTCATGATATTGTATTCTTTTGAAAGCATTTTGATACCAAATGTTCATTGCAGAGATACTACTACTACATTCACAATGGAATTGACACAGAGCATGTTGCTCCTATGGAGGACTCTTGGCTTGAAAATGTCCTCGGTCTTGTTTCAGAGGATTTAAAGGTTTGTTTGAGAAAATACCTCATTAATTCTCAGTAAAATAACTGTTGGAAATTATCTAAAACCCCACACCCCTAAAAAATTGATTTCCATCTCGGGTACTCACTTACATCACTTTTATTCTTGAGAACCTAATTTTTGCATAATTTTGCGAGGCTCTTTGCTCGCAAAAATATTTTCACATATATCAGTATTCCTAAATATTATACAGAGTAATAACCACAATTTGTAAATTTTGTCCATCATATAAAGAGTAAATGTCTATCTCACAAAAATAAAGTGTCATGAAAACTTGGTAATCTACTCTATAAACAGTAATTTATTAAGATTTTAAATCAAACATCTTTGTTTTCCAGAGAGGGCACTCTGATACCATTGAAAACTTGTCAGACGAGATGAGAGAGGACTACCTTTTAAGTGTAAAGAAAGCAATTGGTAGGAATGAGATTTTCTCCTTTATTTGAGCATACCAATTAGTTTGAACTGTAATATTACTGTATCTACCAAGTAATTCAATGTTGTCAGATTATTGTCCATTGTCTCTGGTCAGACCTCCATGTCTGATACATCAACAAAATAAATGATAATTAATAAACTTGAAAAAAAAAGGAAAGAAGATCATGACTTCTTCATTTTTATAATTTTTTGTTAACTTGACCCATTTTCTTTGTTCCAGTTGATTTTGTCCTCAAGGATCAGAGAGAAAAAGAAAAAGATGTGGAGGAAAAACGCCCTCCCCACAGGGAAGAAATGGATGTGGTGCCCAAACCGTGGCACAAGGACTATGTGGCTGGCCTGGAAGCCATGTCCCAGAAACTTCACATCACCACCCCATGCATGTTACAGGTGTTAGATTTCTGGCATACCAAGTTTGGGTATGTTTTCTAGAAGATTTTTTTAAAACCTTTTTTTTGATTTTTTTTGTTTGTTTTTGTACCTATGCTCCACCTGGCTGTAACATGACTATGCTATCTATCACCACAAAAATCCATTTTTTTTCTTAATTTAGTTCTTTAAAATGTTTATTTTTTAAATCAGAAAAAGATGCTCCCATTCTCATTATAATAAGTAATGATTCAGAAACTATAGAGTTTTTTCTAAGTAAAAATTGTTTATTGTTTTTAATATCTACTCGTAGAAGTAAATATGAATTTACAATGCACATGTAAAACTACACATGGGGTGTTTTACAACATACAAATGTCATGTCAACTTACATAAACTTAAAAGGACTTTGTTGTTTTCTTTCAGGGGGTTGCGTTTTATTGACATCAATGAATTTCATAACAGAGTAGATTCCATGGAATTGGGAACCTTCCAAAATCTCTGCATGCGGCATATTGAGAATGCCAAGGACCAATTAATGAAAAAGTGAGTCATTAATTAAGCAGTTTGAAAATGATATAAAATCGGAAAAACCACAGTTTAAAGCTTCTTACGCATTTTAGAATTAACTTAAAATAATCAGGCTATAAGGAGGTCTGCATTCATGCCTACAACAGCAAAATAATTTTAAATAACTAACAATGTTTGTTATATGGAAATTCCAACTGAGTCAGAAACTGTTTAATAAGCTTCATTTGCTTTTGCATTTGAGGAAATTTTAACTTATAAATGACCTAGAATCAAGATATATAAGGATCAAGGTCTGATTACGACAGCAAAAATATTTGAATAGCAATATTCGTAATTCGGAAATTCCAAATGAGTGTAAGTTGTTCCAAATATGTAACAGATTAAACAGTTAAAATTGGATGGCTACATCAATTGTGAAAAAAAAATTGTTGTACCTTTTCTTAATTATAAATGAGCATATATTTTACAACAATTAACAAATAAGATTAGACAGAGAGACAAAACGAATAATGTTTACATAATTTCTAATCAGTTCCAAAACTTCTTGATCATGGACATGACTCATACCATTGAATGCAAATTTAAAGAACCTGGAATTGGAGCTGATCCAAATAGACTCTTTTGGCCCATCACAGGTTCAAATTGTTGTATTACACATTTGTAAAATCCCAAACCCTAACCCCATGTTTAAATTGTTAGAAAAGAAGGTCAATGTGTGTGTTTTTTTTTTTTTGAAACAAAGTCATTGCCATCTACATCTTGATAAACTTAAAATGTACGTACGTGGTAAAGAGTTTGCCAAATTTGATTTATAACCATTTGTTTTGATGAAGTCTATTTAGTTCAAACAACATGTCCTTAATCTGGAAGGTGTCTGTTAATTTCAGATTAAAATAATGATACTTAATAATGTCTTGCATTTATTCCATAATCTTGATGCAGGTTGATTGATTTTTAAAAAAGAAAACATCCACCAATCCAAGCTTTATCACTGGTTTATAACTATCATTTACATACACAGTTGAACTGCAATCTCAAACAACAGGAATAGGGCACATTAAACTGGAGTTATGTCAGTGGTTACTTACCCACATTAAATTTTTAAAATATCATGTACTTTGGTTTCTGGAGCCCTTGGATATGTCAAAGTTCATTTAAAGTCCCATTAAAGTTAAGATATTAATATTAGTCATGACAGTTCCACATACATGTATAATTAATTTCTGATCATAATTTTTAGCTCACCTGAGTCAAACTTTTCTAGTCAAAGAAGTGCATGTTCCAGTGTCTGTCTGTCATTTTTAAACTTTTTTGTTTTTTAGCCTAGCATTTAAGATATTGGTTATTGGAGTATCAGCTAAAAAGCCAATGAAAATAAATAGCACTCAGAAAAAATAAGAAATCATGCATATATTCTATAATTCAACATTGTAGATGGTTCCCAGAAGTCCAGGTGATGTTTTATGAAGGAAACAAAAGAAAACAGGTGCCTAGTAATCAGGATCCAGAGAAACTAGAGTCCTTCTTTAACTGCGCGGCTACGCTGATGACAGACAATCTTCAGCAGCTAACCCTGAATTCACTGGACGATTACACAGATCTCTTGTGCCAACCTCCTGTAAGGCCCTTAATTCTTACATGGAAGTTATTGAGTGGAGGAATTTTTTGGGGGGGGGGGCTATAAACATTAACATGTAGCATTTTTAAGGGAATTGAGCTTGGGTTTGGGGGTATTATTGAAGCTGACATTTTAAATCAAAGGAATACATGTAACTGTTTTATTACCTTACTCTTTTTATAAGAAGGCAATGCTTACATCTTTCCTTTTGTAAAGGTTAGATGATTAATGATCTCAACTCCATTGAGTCTATGATGATAATGCACTTCTTTTTTGTCCATTATGACTTCAATTTTCCTTTTTTTAACTCTAGACATCTACTCGTGCTTATGAGCACCCAGGATTTGTACTGCGTCTCATTTTGGATGGAACCTCCATTAAATTTGAGCCAACCTTCAAGGAGTTTGAGGTCATCATCTTGAATGTGTATGATGTCATGATTAAAGCCTCCCAGCAAGTTCCCAGAGTGGAAACAAAACTGTATCTGGACTGGGTAAGACAACAAAGACTACCATGTAAAAATGGTTTTGTGAAAAAAAAATTTTCCTCTATTTTCAAAAATTTTTCAAAAAATCTTGACTACCAAGATTTGAGGACATTTAGATGGTTGAAGCAATTCATATTGATGTAAAATAAAAATCTTCCGAGAGTTTGTAAAATTTCAGCAATTTTTTCTTTACAATCTCTTTTTCTGTAGAGTGGAAACAAAGCCAAGTCCAACTTGCAGCCAGTTGTGCTGAAAGAAATTCTAGAGGCTCACAAACAGAAAGTGAAGGAACTGATAAAGAAAGAAAGCGTTGGGCCAGTGGAGCACTGTAAAATCTATGATAAATACAACTTCCTCATCTCAAAACAGGTACGCAAATTATGTCGATTCTGTAGAATATATAATTACTTGTAACATAATAGCTGCAATAAAGTACACCTCTCCGATTTTATTTAATCTGATATTTTTTGGAGAGGCCCTACCTCCCCCCCCCCCCCCCCCCCCAAAAAAAAAAAAAAAAAAAAAGGAGAGGTCTACACTTTTGGAGCTAGTTACATGAGAAATAAACCAGAAATATATAAAATGTATTTTAAAGATGAATATATATATTTTCTGCAATCATATTAATGCTCATTGCACATAAAGCCATTACCAACTTTTTTGAACCACCACTGCATAATTTATAATGTATCTTGGTTGAATTTTGATTGTAGGCCGATGCTGATGTTGACGTATTCCTGGGAGAGACCCACTCTTTTGATGAATACGCAAAGGAGATCACCAAGTACAAGAAACTGGTGGACGAAGTCACCTACAACTTAGACAAGGTAAACAACATACAGTAACCTCCATTATTCTTGTATAAGGGAGATAACTGACAATGCACTTTTCTTGACACATGATTATAAATTTTATTGAAATATTCATATCTAAATTTATTTTTAAAAAAATTATTTTTATTTCTATTGAATTAGGAGGAAAATAATGATTTTTATTTTTTGGTTGTTTATTTGTGTTGATGTTACTGAAATTTCTAATAACACAACGTTAATCATTTTTACAGCGAGGAACATCGGTTTGTTAACTCGATGATTCTTTTTCTTAGAATATAGTCGTATTAATTGTCTAGATTTTTAAAAATTCTACATTCATAATTCATTTAATTTTCATCCATTAAGACTTTCTTGCCTTCAATTTTCTCTGATAAAATTATGTATCTCTAGTTTCAAATTTTTTTATCAAACTTGCTAAAAATTAAAGCATAATTGAATTCTTTTGTCCAGTGCTAATATGAATAAATTGAATTATTAGAATATCCACACATTATGGCTATGAGAATTTATTAAAGGCTAAAAGAATACCATGTGTCCTTTGGATATCAAAGAAATTGTTATAATATGAAATCAAAAATTGTAAAACTATCTTTTATGGCTGTCTCCAACCAGTTATCAAGTTAATATTTACCAGAATTGTTATTGAGTCATATAGATAATTTTGTGTCCAAGATGCTGGGATTTTATCAAGAAAGTATGAAGGCAAACTAAAACGGATTTTGGCTATTCCTTCCTGTATATAACATGTAAAAAATTTCAAAATAAAAAAACAAAAACAAAAAAGCATATTTTAAGACAATTTTATTTTGCCAAAAGTATTGGATTTTTTTTTTAATTAAGATAAAATTAATAAGTGTCCTTATGATATTTGAAGAATATAGTCAATAATAAAAAGATCAAATAATAATGTGCTAGAATTTTTACAGTAGTGTCATCTATAATACTATCATTCAGAAGCTTGATATAATATTCATTACAAATATTGTTAATTAGAAATTGTAGATAAATATTGTACGTAATTTATAATTATTTATAAGAAAATCTTTGATGTACATTTTTTGTAGATATTTATATACTGTTGACTGTAGGAGCACAGTTTATGCTTACTTGCTATGTTAGAGCTGCAAAAATGTATTTGGATATAAACAGAACTTTTTAATTATATTATAAGAATTTTTTTGCACAAAATACATCTTCATATTAGAGATTAGGGCCTACTTCATAATTGATGATATCCAGTGTGTTTTTTAATCCACTTCCTTTACACATTTATTAATATAAATACCCAGTAACCTGTAACATACTGAGTTTTGTTTCAGCTGATGAACCCAATCTTCAATTAATGATATATTAATATTATTTTAATTCTTTTACTTGATTAACTTATCACAGAGAGGAGGGTTTTTTAAGGTATTGATACAAGTATACAACTCTTGAGATAGACACTCTTTCCTAAATTGAACTATACTGTGTATCCAGTGACCAGTTAGGAAGTTTTAAGGGGGGATCTATGTCCGAAAAGTCTTTGTGTGAAATTTTCAAAACTTTGACATTTCTTTCCTGACCACTTGCTCTTAATTTTTAGGCATTAAAAACAATACCTTTATATGCTTATTTTTACGGAGCACGTGCAAAAACAGTGCGAAATGCTAAAAAAGATTATTTTCAGACATTATTGTTCTACCCTAAATATGCGCTTAAAAGAACCAAAAATGTCAATCACATTTAAAATCAACATGTATTTAATTTATATGAATCTTTAAAATGAAGGCAAATATATCTTGCATGAAAATTTATAATGGAGCACAATGTAAGTATCACCGCGTTTTTCTTGTCGTATTTCTTACAATTCCGACATGCATAACAGGTAATATCTTAAAAAGTCTTTGTGTGAAAATGTTGTAATTCATATATTTTGAAAGAAATGATTCATCTCTTTTTTTTAACAAAGAAAAAAGTATACCTTTATGATAAAATAAACGAGAAATATGACGTTTTCTTTTATTCTTGTACACTATGTCATAAATATTGACCTTTCTGCACTTAAGAAAGGTAAGTTAGCAGTGACAAACATCTGAATATAAAACTATTTTTGCGAAAAACGAGTATTTTGTTTTGATTAGAAACAATTAAACGGATTACTTTTCTTCTTCATTCTAATCCCCGTCAGCAACCAACACCTATTAGAACCTAGGAATGACTTTTAAGTTTATACAATAAAATCTACATGTACTATAAATCAAAAAGCAAATATAGGTACAAGCACAATAAGTTTTATCCAGAAAAATAATACAATTAATGGTAAACATAAAATTAAACATATTTCCCTGATTGAAGCCGCTTTCTTCATTGAATTTTATCTTATTTTTTTGCACTCTATTCTATTCTATATATAGTTATCATCGAGGTATTTCTTCACAACTGAAATTGCTATGAATTATTAAATAAGGAAGAGATTCTAATATTCTATAAATCAAATAAAAATGTTATTAATGATGAATAAATTTTCTTTTTGTAAATTGTGTACGTTTGATAATTAACCATTTTTTGTCTATATCACAGTTGCGAAAGTCAACAGGTAAAAACAAACGTCGCTATTGTGACGTCACATAACGCTGCTTTGACGTAGAACGACATAGGTCCCCCCTTAATGAAATATTATAATAAGCAGGCTATCAGAATAACAATATTGTATCAAGTGGAATGTATTCTATTAAATGGGAGATTAGGATATATTTATGCACTAATTATGAATTCTTCTGGATTGCAAAAAAAAAAAAAAATAATAAGTTTGAGAACATTTTTTGGCCAGGAGGAAAGGGGGTTAAGTTGCTGGCTACACAGTTCATAAAATTTCATAGTAAATATCTTTAACTCTCTAATATTTTAATTTAATCTTTCTTGTTTTATTAAATCTCCCAACTCAGGAAATCTATAAGCCGGTACCTTTGACACCTTTGTTTGATGTTTATGATAGAAAGTTTCAGAAATAAGCAATGTGTGCATTAAATACAGCTTTATTTGTTCAAGATATATTTCATAAAATGATAAATATATATATATATATATATATATATATATATATATATATATATAATGTATGACAAGCACATTCATAGTTTTACATGATTGATTAGCTTACTGTTTT
This sequence comes from Saccostrea cuccullata, assembly GCF_032062105.1. Taxonomy (NCBI): domain Eukaryota; kingdom Metazoa; phylum Mollusca; class Bivalvia; order Ostreida; family Ostreidae; genus Saccostrea; species Saccostrea cuccullata. Next base: position 1,111,334 of record NW_026940736.1, read on the forward strand.
GTAAGTACACAGATATTGTAATGTGTTGATCCACAATGTATGCTATAGAAACTTTGGGTAAACTGAACTTTTTCTATGTATATATAATTATATTTATCAGGAAAATAGTTAACTGAATGCAGATCTAATGAAAAAAAAATAAGCATGAGTAAATTAAAGATCTGATATATTTTTCTTATACATCACACTGATGTTTGCATGAAACACTGGCCTTTCTAGATAAATATTTCCTTTTCACACTGACTCCTTTAAAAATGTGTGCAAAATTTAAGTTTGATCATATTATTTTTCATTGAGTTTACAAATGCAGATAGCAGTAAGCTTCCAAAAATAAAGTAATGCAGTCACTTGTCCTAGAGTTAAATTAAGTTTTAAGACAGCTGCACACTAATATCTATTTTAGTCTTTGTTTTGAAAACTGGGTAATGTAAGTGCTGTGGATAAAAAAAATTGAAAAATATTGATACACAATAACTTTTTACATTTACACAATTTTTTTATCAATAAAATTTCTAATAATTGCAATTATGTAACTGTAAAACTTTTTAACCTCTTTTTCTCTTTAAAACACAGGTCATGAGACTTGGGATGTTTGAAGTCCACTGCGATGATCTTATTCGATCATTAGCCAAACGGTCAGAGGCCCTCTGTCAAAAATTACTGGGCAAAATGTCCGAAGATCACAAAGAGGCAAACAAAAAGTAAGTCTGGATATATGTTAAAAAAAAAAAAAAAAAAATCAAATTTACAACAAAAAAAGAGCCAAGGTGCATGTGTCAATAAATATAAATTCCTAAATTTTCACTTCATTCCTTGCTTCACCTGAAAAGATATCTGAATAGAATTTTTAACTGTCTTTACCTTATTATGATTTGAAAATCAAGTTTTTTAATTTATATTCCTCCATGCTCATAGCTAGCTAGACAATAGAAATAAACAATTGTTGCAATATAGCTGTAATTAAACTCTCTCTCTCTCCTCTGGAAAATAAAGCCAACAGAGTCAAAGGGAAATAACTCTTAATTTTTCCTTTCTTCAGGTTGTGTGATGATTATGAACAAATAGCAGAAAAAGCCTTGACCACTCCTAGCAACACTGAACATCTGATGGAGCTGAAAGCATACATTGAAAAGGTGGAATCAGACATTATTTTCACCATGGAGAAAAGACTCATGGAGTCAAAGGACAGGTTGACTTTCCTGTCCGATTTTGCCCAGTTTTCTCCAGCAGAAATGAGACTGAATGCAAGTGTTTTCAAATGGCACGGAAGAATGCCCACAATATTCGAGGAACACAAAATGATTGTAGCGGACAGGAGGACACAATATGAAGAGGCTCTGAAGGTATACAAAATGTTGCTTCATTAAACAATACATGGGGGGTTGGGGGGTTGGCTGTTGATGGCTGATTAAAATTTATTGTGAGAAGTAAATTTTACATTATAAAATGTCGGTATGGTATTTTACAAGAAATAAATGGCATATCAAATAAAAAAAAATATGATGTTAAATGAAAGTCACAGAATTTAGAGATGCAGGCATGAGATGATGCATATTGCAAATGTATTCAACTATCTCAGGAAGCATTCCCCCCCAAAATAAGGGAAGAGTCTATGCTTTATTTAACCCCCACCATCTTAAACAAGCTGTGTTATTCAGAATTTTAAAACAATTTTATGATTTTTATAACTTGACATTTTTTAAAAAAATTTTGTATAGGTGAGGAGAGAGAGATTCATTGAAGAGTTGGAGAGCTACCAGAAACAAGTGGATGAATTCGCCACATACGGTGATATGAATGACATCCAGAAATATCTCAAGAAATCACAGAATCTGGAAAACAAACTCAATGCTGCCGCAGAGAAGGTCAGGGGTCAATTTTTAATTTTACTTCAAAACTTATATGCATCTTGAGAATACACAAATTAAAACAAAGATTTTATAATAATTAAAATGAATTACTTGCGAAAATTATCCTGGTGGAACAAACCTTTACTTTTAGACGCACGTCTTACAGTAAACTATGTTGAAACCTTATTTTTGAAGATTTTTCTTTAGAATTTTATTTTATTTGATTTGATTTTAGATTGAGGCCTTCAACAATGAAGAGGAGGCCTTTGGCTGGCAGACGACAGCTTATCCACAGAGACAGACCATACAGAACACACTGAAACCATACCTCAGTCTCTACGAACTCACTGTGGAATTCAACAACAAATACAAGTAGGATCTTATTTAAAAAAAAAAAAAATTGATTGAATTTCCTTTATGAAGTCCCTGTATTGAAATTTCTAAAGTGATAAACTTTTAAGAATTTGGTCAATATTCATTATTTGATGGGGAAAAAAACCCTTTATATCTATGTGAAGTTTAACTTGTATAACACAGACAGCAATTTGATGGATTAGAAAATATGTGAAACAACTAGTAGAAAGGAAAACTAAATGTTTTCATCTTTTTATGCACAATTTTTGAATGTACACAATTTAAACGTTCAGAGTAGTCAAGTTTGACAATAGTTTGTAACATAAGAAATCTTAGATAATTGTGTGTTAATGCTGTAATTATATGTGAAATGAATAATTAAAGAAACCCTATTTGGTATTGATTGATTTTGTAATTCGTTAACAGTGACTGGATGCATGGTCCCATGGGAGGCGTCAATCCAGACGAAGTAGAAAATGAAGTTGGAAATTTCTGGAGAAATCTGTACAAGCTAGAAAAGCAGTTTGACTCGGTACCAGCTGCCAAGAAGATTGCCTCCAAGGTAAATTAAAAATATTAATTTTGCTTCTTTATTCTTCAGATAAGTCTAAACCTACTACAATTTCACGGGTTACTTTTTATATAATAAAAAAAGAATGATTAAAAGAAAGAAAGTTTCTAAAAAATGAAATAGGGAATAAAGTAACAAAATTGGTTACTGAAATTTGTTACAAGCTTCAATCCAATTGAAGTATATAATTCATTAAAAAAATAAATAATTTTTCATTTAATTAGGTTAAAGCAAAAGTGGAGGAGTTCAGAGAATACATGCCCCTGGTACAGACCTTGTTCAACCCCGGTCTCAGGGACCGCCATTGGGAACAGATCTCTGAGGTGGTCAAATATCCCCTCAAACCAGACGACACCTACACTCTGGACAAGATGCTGGAGTTTGACCTCATGAAGTACGTTCCTCAGTTTGAGAGCATCAGTGAAGCCGCCAGCAAAGAGTACTCACTGGAGAAGGCCATGGAAAAGATGAAGACAGAATGGGCTCCTGTAAGTTTATTTAAGGTTCTTTAACCCTGTGAAAAGAGAGATAACTCTCCATGGAATAAATAAGATTATTGTCAAGTTAAAAGGTAATCTCTTTCAAATTCTTGTAAAATCTTGCGCCATAAGGTATGCTGAAAAATCATTGCATTTTGATTTAAATATGAAAATCATAAGCCTTGAAGCAAAATTATATATCAGTAAGCAAAGGGATGGTGATCCTGAATTTAGTCTGTCCCTTATTTGGGGAAAAAGAATTTTAATTTGCTCTATATTCAGCTATTCTAGTATGGTATTAAATCATCTGGTCACACTCATATTTATTTGTATGACACTTGTAGATTGAGTTTGTCATGATCCCGTACAGAGACACCGGCACCAGTATCCTGTCTTCCGTGGATGATATCCAGTTGCTTCTGGATGATCACATCGTCAAGACTCAGACCATGAGAGGATCTCCATTCATCAAGCCATTCGAGGAAGAAATCAAGTGAGTACTAATGAATAAAAAAAATTGTACAGTGATTGCTGATATAAGCTGACTCAAACCAAAGACACGGTCAATTATTTTCTAACCAAAGAGTCTGTATTGTTTGTATGTATATTGTCTGTTGTCATCTGAAAAGTTTTACATGTCCTCCTTGCACCTGAACCAATTTTAGCTTATCTTAGCTTGATGCATGTCTGAGAAATAAGAATTGAAATTATTCAATTGAATAAAATCACTCAATTACTCAGGGAGATAATAAAGAAATGGAAAATCCTGGGTGAAATTCACAATCCTCATATGAACCACTGGCAAATGCATTTAAATCCTAAAATCCTTATTACAGAGAATGGGAATCCAAGCTAATGCTTCTCCAGGACATTCTGGATGAATGGTTGAAAGTCCAGGCCACCTGGCTATACCTGGAGCCCATCTTCAGCTCCCCCGACATCATGGCTCAGATGCCAGAGGAGGGGCGCAGGTTCACCACAGTGGACAAAAACTGGAAGGATATCATGAAGCAGGCTCTACAAGACAAGAAAGTCCTCAGTGTCATCGCTATTGATAAGATGCTGGAAAAACTCAAGAAATCCAATGAGCTTTTGGAGCTCATCCAGAAGGTATACAGATGGTTTAACTTATGAAAAAAAGTCAATAATCTTGCAAAGAATTTTCCAAATATTTTCCCTCATTCAAGTGAAATTATGGCGGTTTTAAGAATTATGGCTGCAAATTTTTGTAATAGAGTGAATGTATTTGTAAAAGAAGTTGTTGTTGAAAACTGGAAATCAATTTTCTCTAGGGTTTAAATGACTACTTGGAGAAGAAGAGATTGTACTTCCCAAGGTTCTTCTTCTTGTCTAATGATGAATTGTTGGAAATCTTGTCTGAGACTAAAGACCCCAAGAGGTAAAGATAAAGTGTTCAAAATTATTTTTATTATTCATTGAAGCTTATGAAATTTTGCTGAGAATAAACAGTGTGCTTACATGTTCATGCATCTGTGAAAAGGAGAAAATATTTTCTTTTTCCATTGTTTGCAACAACAGTTGTCTCATGAACTAGTCAAATAATGAATTTTCTGCCTTTTTGCAGAGTACAGCCTCACTTGAAAAAATGCTTTGAAGGCATAGCCAAGCTGGAATTCACAGACACACTTGACATCACTCACATGAAGAGCAGTGAAGGGGAGGTCGTAGAACTGAGAGATGTCATTTCTACCTCAAAAGCCAGAGGGCAGGTAGAAAAATGGCTGCTGGAATTGGAAAGCGACATGCTTTCATCCCTGTGCAAAGTCATTGGAGAGTCCCTGGAAGCATACATGAAAGAGGAAAGAAGGGAATGGGTCAAGAAATGGCCAGGACAAGCCGTACTGTGTGTGACCGCCAAGTACTGGACTGATTTTATTGAGGATGCTTTCAGGAAAGGAGGCACTGCCCTGAAAGATTATTTGGATCTGAACAATAAGCAGATTGATGAGATTGTAGCTATGGTCCGTGGAACACTGTCTAAACAGAACCGTGTGACCCTGCAGGCTCTGATTGTGTTGGACGTCCATGCCAGGGATGTGTTGGCAAAACTGGTAGAAAATGAAATTCAGTCAGATCTGGACTTCCAGTGGCTGAGTCAACTCCGATACTACTGGGAGGTAAGAAATTAAAATTACAAATCATTTTGAATATTCAAAACTACTGTAATCTATGGGAGGAGGTCTAATTTATATTTCCTTTGACCTTTGAACTTGAATCCTATTGACATGTTTGTTTTGAACTTTGAACTTAAATTTTGAAGGATTCCAAAATGGTGACTCGTATGATCAACTCCATGTTGAAATATGGATATGAATACCTTGGAAACACAGGACGTCTTGTCATTACTCCACTGACAGACAGATGTTACAGGTAGTTTATCCATAAAAACCAAATAATCTCTTTCTTATTAATTCATTCTAAAAATACACAAGTAAATGTAATGTAGTTTCCTCGCAATATCAGCAGAGGTAAGACTATTTATACTTAAGAAATAAGATACCATTTTTAGAGTTTCGTTGGGGTATGACATGAAGTCGGTCACGTGATCAAATTCTATAATGCCTGAAGGATGTTAAAATCATATGAACCTTCTTTCAGAACTCTATTTGGGGCTTTACATTTACACTTGGGTGGTGCACCAGAGGGCCCTGCTGGTACAGGAAAAACAGAAACCACCAAGGATCTGGCCAAAGCTGTGGCCAAACAGTGTGTGGTGTTCAACTGCTCCGATGGTTTGGATTACCTTGCTTTGGGAAAATTCTTCAAGGTAAGATTAGGAGAAATGGCTGTGGATGGGGGAGGGGTGGAAGGGTGTGTTTTTGATTATGTTTCTTATTATTTTTCTGTCTCTTACCTAGGGTTTGGCCTCCTGTGGAGCCTGGTCTTGTTTTGATGAGTTTAACAGAATTGATCTGGAAGTGTTGTCTGTGGTAGCTCAGCAGATTCTGACTATTCAAAGAGGTAAAAAAAATAATTCATACATCAAAAAGTTTTGGAGCTTTGAACTCAGGGTTTATTTAAAAAAAAATGCCCTCTTTAATCACACATACCAGTAAATGAAAACAAAATTTCAATGATTTTCTTAATTATTTGCTTGAATTTAGCTTCAGAATTGAGAACTTTATTTTTGTAGGCAATTCAGCAAAACTTAGATTAATGGTATAATGTTTTATTTTTTCCATGATAGGTATTAACTCTGGTGCGGACACACTGCTGTTTGAAGGAACAGAAATCAGACTGGACCCCACTTGCTCCGTGTTTATCACAATGAACCCAGGTTATGCTGGGCGTTCAGAATTGCCAGACAACCTCAAGGTAGAAACCAAAGAAAAACAATGCCTATTTTACCTTAGTGCTCGCATATCTTTCATATCAAATATCTAGACTTTTTGAATACCCAGTATATTTCTATGTGAGTTGACCTTCCTGATTACTATTACATGTACATCAATGTCAACTTTGATATTCCCAACATTTTGATTTAAAAAAAAAATCTGACAGTCTCTTTATGTTTGAGATTATGAAATTCGATCTGCATTTTTATCTACAATATTTTTTATCTATGCAGTATTTTGAATCAGAGTCATGATTGGTATATAGATACATAAAAATTTATGAACCCTCAAAAATATTTTAAATTTGGCATAGAAAATGTAGAAATCTGATCCATACAAAATCTACTCATAATATTTTAACAAGAAACATTCAACTCAGGGAGTCACGTTCTAAAAACTGCTATTTGATTTTCTAGGCCCTGTTCAGAACTGTGGCTATGATGGTACCGGATTACGCCCTCATTGCTGAGATTTCCCTCTACTCCTGCGGTTTTGTACAAGCCCGTCCACTGTCCGTCAAGATCGTGGCTGTCTACAGACTGTGTTCCGAGCAGCTGTCTTCTCAGCACCATTACGATTACGGAATGAGAGCCGTCAAATCTGTGCTGACTGCTGCAGGAAATCTCAAGGTAAGGGAAACAACTCTAAAGAGAAGAATATAAAGACATAGATATATGGAATACTCTACATATGGAATATACTATTTGTTATAGCCAAAGGCATCAGAATTTGCTATTTGATGTCATTTTGGTTACTAAAGGAGGCCATAGATAAATTGGTCCTGTCATTTATTTATTCATGAAAAATAAATAATGAAAAACCAAAGAATGGGAAAAAAAATACGTGTAGTTATGTCATTGAAATATCAGAACCATTGATTAGCATATGCTATGAACAACCCCCCTCCCCCACACAAGTTGTAAATTTAGTTCTTGTTTTTAATCTGAAATCTTTTGTTGACAGCTAAAATACCCCGAAGAAGACGAGAACATTCTGATGTTGCGTTCCATTATTGACGTCAATTTGCCCAAGTTCTTGAATCATGACTTACCGCTGTTCCACGGCATCACATCTGATCTGTTCCCCGGAGTTAAGCTCCCTGAACCTGACTACAAGATCCTGAATGAAAATGTCATAGAGAACTGTAAGAAGATGAACCTTCAATGTACAAATTTCTTCTTGGAGAAGATTCAACAGGTAAATTTTTTTGGCCTCTCAGGCAGCACTGCTCGCATATTATGTATCCTCCCTTTGTAGAAACACTTTTTTTGTCAGTTGTGTAGTTAAAATGTAATCTGGCTTTTTAAAATTTATAACTAGTCCCAAAATGTGTTTTGAATTACCCTGCTAAAAAAATTGCCATTTTTTTATCATTGTGGAATAAAGGATGATTGATAAATCTTGACTTTTTCAGATCTATGAAATGATGATTGTGAGACACGGTTTTATGATAGTTGGAGAACCATATGGTGGTAAAACTAGCGCCTATAAAGTTCTAGCAGCTGCTCTTGGAGATATACATGAGAAGGTATGAAACAACCTTAAAAAATTTTACTTTTACTTATCATCCAATTCATATAAGTATTTCCAAAACCTATATATCCATAATTTATTGCTCTGTTCAAGTCATAGAGGCACAGATATTGCATTCCATCCCATAAAATGTGTCTATGCTGTTTACAGTAATCCATGTTATTTCATTGAGTCAGTCAATTCTATGTAAATTCAGTGGTTTTTCAACATATTTTGTTGAGGTTTGTGTGTTTATTTGTCTGTAGGGATTAATGGAAGAAAACAAAGTCCAGATTACAGTCATCAACCCCAAGGCCATCACCATGGGTCAGTTGTATGGTCAGTTTGACCCAGTTTCCCATGAGTGGTCAGATGGTGTCCTCGCTGTCTCCTACAGAGCTTTTGCCACCTCAACTGTAAGTTTTTACTTTTTTTCATACAATTTTTAAATTTTGAAAAAAATGAAAATCTCTTGTCAGTTTTCTCTTGGTATCAAATCTTTAATGTAAGGTTGTCCCTAAGAGTAAAGTAGCAGGGTATATTAAAAAAAGTGTAAAAGGTGATCTTGAGTTTTTCCATTAACAGGGAAATAAGGGGGTGGGGGGTGGGGTGGGGTGCTAGAGTAACTGGAAGATAACATCATTATAGACCTGAAAATCCTTGGCCCCTGGGTCTAAGGGACAATGCTGTTTATGTTAACATTTCTTTGTGATTTTTTCCCCCAGACTCCCGACAGGAAATGGTTGATTTTTGATGGCCCTGTGGATGCTATCTGGATTGAGAACATGAACACTGTCCTGGATGACAACAAGAAACTGTGCCTGATGAGCGGTGAAATCATCCAGCTGGCCAACACAACCAATCTCATGTTTGAACCCATGGATCTGGAAGTTGCCTCCCCTGCCACAGTGAGTTATCTTACTTTTGAGGCACATCTTGAGTTTTTTTTTTCTATAGTACTGTAAAAAAGCTGTAGTATAAAGATTTCTTTTGTGATTTTGTGATTGAAGGAAAAAAAATTTAAAAAGCATTTTTAAAGAAAAAAAATATTGCTTCATTTGGATTCAGAAAGATTGAGTCTGAATGCCATTAGAGACACAAATAGCTTTTCCTAAATTTTCAAAATGTAAATGTCTATATATAATTCAATTGATTTAATCAGAATAGACAAATTAAAAATAACTTTTTTTTTCAAGGTCTCAAGATGTGGTATGATTTACATGGAACCATCCTCTTTGGGTTGGCGGCCTGTGGTCAAATCCTGGCTGAATGACATGCCTGCTGCAGTCACAGAGATGCACAGGTCAACCATCAATGACATGTTTGAACGATTCTGTGACCCCTGCATTAGCCTCATCAGAAAAGGCGGAGTCAAGGCAAGTACATGTCAGCTGACCTGATGAATCATCCAATCATTTTGCTGGAGCTAAGATTAAAAAATAATTATTTTGTAGCAATGAAATGTTAATTTCTTGGTTATAAAGTTGATTCAATTTTTTTACAGGAATTGTCTCCTACTTCTGACACAGCTCTTGTGAAGAGCTTGATGAACCTTATGGATTCTCTCATGGATGAATTCAAGGATGAAGCCAAGATTTCTCAGATGGAAGAGAGAGAAATTATGTCATGGCTAGAGGTCAGTTTCTGGAATATCTTTTTCTTTTTAGAAATGTTTAATTAACAGTTAAAAAACTTAAAGGAAAAAAAAAACATGACAAATGTGGGTTGGGGTGAGGGTGGGATATAAAGACAACAAAAAAAACCAACTCCACAAAAATGACATATAAATTGGGTAAACTGAACAGAATTTTCTTGTATCCAGACTTAACTCTTTTTTCATATTTTATTTCAGTGCATCTTCTTCTTTGCCTGTACCTGGTCCATAGGAGCCTCCATCAATGATGCGGGCAGAGTACACTTTGACAAGCTACTCAGGGAACTTATCTCGGTCAGTGGAAAAAAAAATCCAAGCTGTATTTTAAAAAAAAATATCAATTGAACAGATTAAAATTGAATACTTCAGTTATCTCAAACTAGATATTAAAATTTAATTTTTGGGGGGTTTCCTTGTTAGGGTGGAATGACGGAGGAGACGAGAATCAAGCTGAGTTTGACAGAACTCGTGGAGCCCCCAGAGAAACCTTACCTGAACCCATTCCCTCCCAAAGGTCGTTGCTATGACTACAAATTTGTGAAAGAGGTAAGGGACTGGCAATTTTATGCTAAATTGTCCATATGAATTAAAAAAAGAGATGGATTATAAATTATTTTGTATGCTTTGATATGTTATTGTAAACCAGTTATACCTTTATTTGCGAGTAAGAAATACCCACAAGTTTAATGACCTCTCTACTCCTGAGTATTTTTAATTGCAAACCAATTATTAACATGTTTGAACAATGTTGCCTTAGTCACACACAAAAAAGAATCATGAATAGATTTCAAACTGAAGAATCACTGATAAAAGATGTGGCAATTTATAATTGGTTTACAGGAAATAAAATTTAAAAAAAAAAATGTTTCAGGGAGCTGGAAGATGGGTGCAATGGGCTGAAGAAATCAAAGACTCCCCTCCCATTCCTGCGGAGGCAGAATTCAATGAAATCATTGTACCCACAGTAGACACTGTGAGATACACGGCTCTGATGAACATGCTGGTTCAGCACCAGAAACCAGTCTTGTTTGTGGGACCCACTGGTACCGGAAAGAGCGTCTACATCTGCGTAAGTATATTAATTATTAAACTGATCATTTTTTATTAAAATATTTTAGAGTTTTGTTAAATGAAAGTAAAGATTGTGGTTTAATACTTAAAAAAATCATCTGTTTTGAAAAAAATCTAATTTTATCCCTTGTGATTAAGTACTTTAACTCAAGTGTATTTTTTTAGAAATTTATTTTAAAACTTTGAATTGAACACCTTTGAAAATATATGAGAATCAGTACCTTGAACTGTAAATATTTGTTTCTCTTTTCTTAAAGGATTTCCTGTTGAACAAACTAGACAAAGAGGTATTCAAACCCAACATCATCAACTTCTCGGCCCAGACCACTGCACAACAGACGCAGAACATCATCATGTCTAAACTGGACAAGAGGAGGAAGGGAGTGTTCGGTCCACCCCTGGGCAAGAAAGCTGTAAGAAATAGATTATATTTCTATTGGGTTTCCATAGTTATTATTTTAAAGGTTATATTCTTTATGGATTTCAAATTTTATAAACCAAGGAGACTGGATTAATTTCATATGCATTTTGCAAATGAATTTTGAAATGGAATCTTTCTTTCATTCATAGAAATAATTTATTGCTAAAACATTTTTAAGTCTGGGTGTTTTTTTTTTATTTTGTGTGGGATTTTCAAAACTGAATTCCTGCCATGTTTCACTTTGTAGAAATCAGAAATTGAGGCTAAAATGTTATGAAATGTTTATTTTTTTTGTGTAAATCAACAAAAAAGAAAATTTTGAATTTGTAGATTGTATTTGTGGACGACTTGAACATGCCCATGTTGGAGCAGTTCGGAGCCCAGCCTCCCATTGAGTTACTGAGGCAGTGGTTGGACCACTGGAACTGGTACGACCTGAAGGAGACCACGCCCATGAAGTTGATTGACATCCAGGTCATGGCAGCCATGGGACCGCCCGGTGGTGGCAGAAACCCCGTCACCCCACGTTTCCTCAGACACTTCAACACCATCACCATTAATGAGTTTGATGATGATTCCATGATTACCATCTTCAGAAAAATCATGGACTGGCATATCTCTTCAAGGTAAGGCATATTGTTGAATTTAATTTGACCTTTTTTCAGTGCCAGGGTCCAAAAAAACCCAATTAACAAACAAACAAAACAAAATAAAAAAAAATATAATACAATTTAAAAAAAAAAAATTAAAAAAAATGTTTAAGAATTTACCCAGCCTTCCCTAATAATCTTATTTTCTTGGTCTAAATGTGAAGTTTTTTGAGCACATTCAGTATATGTGTTGTTATTCTGGTGTGAATTGTTATTTGTAACCGCTGTAATTACATGTGTAAGTAAGATCTGTAAATATGTGTTAATTGATATTTTATGTAATTTGTAAAATGTGTTTTATGTAATTTGTAACTGTTGTAAATGTGTCTTAATTTGTAACCGTGTTTTACGTAATTTGTAACTAATTTTAATTTATGTAATTTGTAACTGTGTTTTATGTATTTGTAACCATTGTAATTTATGTAATTTAATTGTAAATGTGTTGATTAATTTCTATCATATTTGTTCCTCCTTCTCTGAATGTTTCTGATATATATCTTGTCGTTACTTTTTGTTTAGGATGTCCCCGTAAGTAACTATACATAAGCATGCTTCTTATTCATTTAGTTCACTTGTTTCATTTTCACTTCATTATATATATTTCAAATTTCAAAATTGTTACATATCTGTTTAGTTTTATATATTCAATCTTTTATCTTCTGAAAATTGGCAGTATCTCTGTTTACAAGTACTAATAAATCTTTTTAGTCAACATTTAAATTAGCCTTCCCCTATATATATATTCATAATACCTATTAGTAAGCATATACATTTTTTAAGTACAATAGAACAACTTTGCATGGTTAATCTTTTCCCTTACGATATAGGCAATATACATGTACTATACTGGAGTCAAAGTTACTTCATGACTGTGAAGGGAATGCCCTTCAATGTTTGTATTAATAAATTCACTTTGTATGTTTCTTGTCCTCTGAGCACTTTGAAATTTTTAAGAAAGTAAGTTATACTTGCACACTCACAATTAAAAGACAAACAGTTGCACTTTATAAGGAATAGAATAACCAGTAATAAGAGAAATTGTCCATTTTTAGAAAAATTGTCATTTTTTATTGAAGTTCAATTTTTTTTTTATGAAAATGTTCAAAAAAAAAGTCAAGGCCATTACTCAAGGTCACAACAAAATGACATGTTCAAATAATATATTTACAAGTTTTGAGAATTTTCTTTTTTGCACTCTGTTATTTGATTAAGACATACTTTATATAAAAAACAGACAAAACATATATTCTATAGTGAATAGGTAATGTTTAAAATTATATACTCTTCTTTAATTGTACCCGTTATTCAAAACCATTCAGCAGACACAGCTGTCTCTTAAAAGGGTTGCATGTAAATGAAGTACTGTCTACTCCTGAAGAAATACTGCTTAGCACCTGTTTTTATGCCTTTAAAAATTAAGTTCTGCAATGTAGACCATCATTCAATGAAAATCCAAAGCTACAACTTTTTATGCATACAATTTTTTAAAAAATTCCTTTTTTTTTAATTTCTTCACTTTATTGTGTGTACAATCTTCCCAGTTTGATCTTTTTGTATAGAGAAGACCATTTATTGACAAATTTGAATTTGTTCTGTTCACAGAGGGTTCAGTAACGAGTTCAAACCCTGTGTAGACCAGCTGGTCCAGGGCACCCTCACCACCTACAAAGAGGCCATGAAGAATCTCCTCCCCACCCCTGCCAAGTCTCACTACCTCTTCAACCTGAGAGACTTCAGCAGGGTCATCAACGGCGTTCTACTGTCCACCCCTGAGACCATGGAGGAGCCTGCGTCCATGAAGAGGCTCTGGGTTCATGAGGTATGATGGCTTGTGTTATTGCCCTGAGGGCTTTACTGTGTGGAGGCAATACAGCAAATTTGCCTGCATTATTGCCCTTTTGCAAGGGCAATATCCTATAGCAATTAACTTTTCTAAATCTGAATTTATGAGTATTTTATAATCAAAAGTATCTTTGTTACTTTACATGTCTATTTAAAAGAAGAATAGTATCTTTACTTTTGATTTTTAAATTTTAAAAAGTTTTTATTTGTTTCCATTAGGTTTTCCGTGTTTTCTATGATCGTTTGGTGGACGATTCTGACAGGAACTGGCTGTTTAATTACGTGCGTGAAGTCAGTAAGACATGCCTGAGAGAGGACTTTGATCAATTATTTATTCACTTGGATTTTGACAATGACGGCAAGGTCACAGAGGATGACCTGCGTAGTTTAGTGTATTGTGACTTTGCTGATCCTAAATCGGATGCTAAGCATTATGTGGAGGTCAGAGATTTGGAACAACTGAGAGTCACCGTAGAGGGTTATCTAGAGGAATTCAATAACATGAGTAAAAAACCTATGAACCTTGTACTTTTTAGGTAAGATTTTTATATAAAAAAGTTACCTCCCCTTATAATTTTGAAGCAATGGGGGAGTAAAATTATTAGGTTTCTTTATTGATGTTTCAGATGTATATACTTTCTACATGCAATTTCATGTTTTTGGACTACCATTTTTATTCTGAATTCATTCAACTGAAAAAAAAAACAGAGAATGGAAAATTTTATATGCTGAAAATATATCTTTACAGATTTGCCATTGAGCATGTTTCCAGAATTGCTCGTGTAATAAAACAGAAGAGAAGCCACGCCCTCCTGGTGGGAGTGGGCGGTTCTGGCCGTCAATCACTCACACGATTGGCAGCTCATATGGCTGACTATGATCTATTCCAAGTTGAAATCTCTAAAAGTTACACCTCTAATGAATGGAGGGAGGATCTAAAGAGAATTCTTAGGAAATCCACTGAAACTGACAACCATGGTGTCTTCTTATTCTCTGATACACAGGTATGTTTTAAAATATTGTCTTGGTTAACCAAACCAGAAACAGTTTTTTAGGGATGCATTACTGTCAAGAAAGACTCTTTGCATTTTTCTTTTTCTAAAATTCAATGCTTAATACTTTAATTAGTTAAAACTTTGACATACTGGTAAGCATTCATGAAGTCAAACCTTATGTTTTTAGATAAAACAAGAATCCTTCCTTGAAGATATTAACAATTTGCTAAATGCTGGTGAAGTGCCTAATTTATTCCCTCTTGATGAGAAACAAGAAATTTGTGAGAAAATGAGACAACTGGACAGGTAAAGATTCATGTCTTAAAAAAAAAATCAAATATGCGTTGTTTTATTTTAAATATGAAATTTCTTCTTTTTTTCCCCCAAGAAGATGAGAATTTAAGATTTCAGTTAAATTTTGCAGCCTGTTATAATTTTGTTAAATATGAGACAGTTTCAATGAGTAAATTTTTCATTTCAGACAAAGAGATAAAACTAAACAAACAGATGGAACCCCTGTGGCCTTATTTAACTTCTTTATTCAGCGAGTCCGTGATCAGCTACACATTGTATTGGCCATGAGTCCTATTGGAGATGCCTTCCGTAACAGACTGCGTAAATTTCCCTCACTCGTTAATTGCTGTACTATAGATTGGTTCCAGGTACGTGCACTAAAAAGTTTAAAGTATGCTGAGAAATGTGAAAGTCTTCAGCATAGTTGGAATTTGTTGAAGGCATATTTAGTCATGCATTTAGCTGCCTTCAAAATATTCTTCAGATTTTAATTTTATTTCACAAGCAAACATTTTTTTTTTTAATTCTCAGTGGAAGAAAATCTAATTGTGAGGCATTACATCCAGTTTAATTTCTAAGTGATACTATGCTGCCCTCCATTTTATTGAATATTTACCTAGAAATTATTTTTGAAATGTACACTTATTATTCATGATTTCTAGAAACTATCACACCAAAGATGATACCAATACTAAATCTTGATAAATTTTTTTTTAGTCTTGGCCAGAGGATGCTTTGGAAGCTGTGGCCAACCGTTTCCTGGAGGACGTAGAGCTGGATGATGATGAGAGACAGGGCTGTACAGATATCTGTAAGACCTTCCACACCACCACCAGGGAGCTGTCCCAGAGGTTCTTCCTGGAGTTGGAGCGCCACAACTATGTCACCCCCACCTCCTACCTGGAGCTGATCAGCACCTTCAAAACTCTCCTCAGCAAGAAAAGAGAGTAAGACACACTTTGATTAGTCCTTTCTTAAAACTCATCATCCCATTTTTCAGTTGCATAAATTTTGCCTTAATGGGACAATTCAGAAATCCAATTCAAAATTGAAATGGACATAATTTTAGTAAATTTTCTCAGGGCGAAATTTGACAGGACTTGCCTTTTAGCTTTATAATTTTTTGAAGGGAGTAAAAGTCACTACTTATTATTTCAAATAAGAGTTATCTCTAATTTTCAAAAGATTGATGAATCTTAAGGACAATTTATTCCCCAAAAAAAGTCTATTCATTTTAATTTTTTGTAAATATTGTATTCTGCATCTTCGTTTAGTGAGGTGATGAAGCAGAAGAAGAGGTATGAGAAAGGTCTGGAGAAGCTGGACTCGGCCGCCTCCCAGGTGTCTGTCATGCAGAAGGAGTTGACTGACCTACAGCCCCAGCTCAGAGAGGCCAGTAAGGAGGTCGACGAAATAATGGTGGTCATCGAAAAGGACTCTGTAGAAGTAGCTAAAGTAGAAAAGGTAATTATTGTCCTAAAATAGCAGGAGAGAGGGGAGAGGAGAGAGAGAAGGAGGAAGAATGAAAGAGCTGCACAGAAATTTTTTTGTTTTTACAAATGTACTGTGGAATCGCTACTCTTAGACATTAATAAAAAATCCATTTTTCTGATCCTTTCCATTTTTATCACAATATAGGTTGTGAAAGCTGATGAGGCAGTTGCCAATGAAACAGCCAAGGCAGCTAAAGCCATCAAAGATGAATGTGACTCTGATTTGGCAGAAGCTATTCCTGCCCTGAACTCGGCCTTGGCTGCCTTAGATACCTTGACCCCACAGGATATCACCATTGTCAAGACCATGAAACAGCCCCCATACATGATTAAATTAGTGCTTGAGGCTGTGTGTGTCATCAAGGGAATCAAACCGGAACGTGTTCCGGATCCATCCGGATCTGGGAAGAAGATTGAGGACTACTGGGGCCCTGCCAAGAAAATGTTGGGTGACATGAAGTTTTTGGAATCTTTGCATAACTTTGACAAGGTAAGATTAACTTAATTGAATCATTTTGGCAGTGTATCTGTGTATTTGAAAGTCTCTGTCACAGATCAGAATATACTCTTATTTATGCAGGATAACATCCCACCAGCCAACATGAAGCAAATTCGAGCCAAGTACATCACCAATCCAGATTTTGAACCAGAGAAAGTGAAAGTAGCCTCCACAGCTTGTGAAGGATTGTGTAAATGGATTAAAGCTATGGATGTCTATGACAGGTAATTAAATGTCAAGGCAAACTGGTTCAACTGTAATTGTATATGCATGTACAGCGAAACCGTCAAATCTGACATACAATGGGAGATTAATTTATGCCGGTGTCCAACATTTTGAACCCGGGTTCAAAAAACAGATTCGAACCCCCCTATAAAATATTGAACCCGGGGTTCAAAATATTATGGCCAATCCAGACTTTTAATTTAACCAGAGAAAGTGATATATTATGGCCCTCCACACCCTTTAAATTTCAGAAGGATTGTGGCCATAATATATTGGTCCTTTTAATTTAAAGCAAAATATTATGGCCATAAAATATCGAGTCCTCTGCCCATTTATTGCCTCAACCAAATTTGTGAATTTCAAGGCCCCTGGGTCAGATGTTTTGGTGTAAGAAAGGGGGGGCTCTTTTGATTATGTAGTGAAAAATACATTAATTCTTTGAAAGTCTTGTCCTTTGCTACTGAGTATTATGTCTATGATCCAAGTTTATATATTTTAGAGGAAGAAAGGTGCATGTAGCAAAATAGTTAATTTCATGCCCCCTGGGTCAGGGGTATCAAAGGGCGGGGGGGGGAGGGGGGGGGAGGGTTACATAGTCTGAAAATAAATTAATCTGAAAATAAATTAATGCTTTGAAATCTGCTAAAAAAATTTAAAAAAAATCAAAATATTATGCTACACCGGAATAGACAAGGGTGATGAGGACAACATGATGTAAAGAACAGAAAACATTAAAACTGGAATTCAATTGAGGGTCAGAATACACAGTGGAAGAAATTGTTCAGGTGTTGGATTAGACAGTTCTCACTATACATGTATGCAACTCAAATGTAAGACTCAAATTTTCTGAAAAGTTAGAACAATTTTTGAAAAGTTTTGTTAAGTAAATGAAGACACAAACTTTATGAACAGATTTTTAAGAATTTTTTAATGTTATTTTGTGTTTTGAAAAGTAAATGAGACTCCACTGTACATGAATTGTCAAATTACTAAGAATCAAAGAATCTGAATCTTTTTTACTCCAGAGTGGCCAAGATTGTGGCCCCAAAGAAAGAGCAACTGAAGAAAGCCGAGGCAGAACTGGCAGTAGCCATGTCTCACTTGGAGAAGAAGCGAGCTTCCCTGCGTGAGGTTCAGGACAAACTGGCCAAGCTGCAGGAGACACTGGAGAACAACAAGAAGAAGAAGGCCGACCTGGAGACCCAGGTAGACCTGTGTACCAAGAAACTGGAGCGAGCCGAGCAGCTGATCAGTGGACTGGGGGGTGAGAGGGACAGGTGGAGTCAGAACGCTAGGTCCCTGGGGATCAAGTATAATAACTTGACCGGGGACATCCTGATCTCCTCGGGAACTGTGGCTTATCTTGGTGCCTTCACCTCAGCCTTCAGACAGGTGATTTTCATTTATTTTGGAGAATTGTGGCCCTTTTTAACCAAAAAAAAAAATCTCAAGACTGAGATAAAAATTTGACAACTCTGTAATTGTTTATTTAATAAAGAATTTTTTTAAAAAATATTATGTAAAGGTTATCTAATGTAATACAAATAGTTATTTTTTAATTAACACACTTAGATGCTTCTTCAAGAATTGGAAATTTTTTATCCTAATTGTAACCCAGAAGATTTTTGTGAAAAATTTTTGACATTTTCATCGACAAATAAGATTCAAAAATTATAATCAAGAGTAATTGGATTACATGAATTTTTAAAATCAGAGTTATTATTCAAAAAGTAATAGGGTTAGTCAGAAAACAAAAGAGCAAATCAACAAGATATTGATGGGGATGTAAGAATCAAAATTATATGTTTTCTTTGAATCTTTTTTTGTAGGATCAAGTGGAATCCTGGATAAACATGGTAAAAAAGCAAGGAATCCTGTGTTCTGATGACTTTTCCCTGATCAATACTCTGGGAGAACCTGTTAAAATGCGGGCTTGGAATATCTCAGGTCTTCCAACAGACAGCTTCTCCCTGGAAAATGGTATCATTTTGGCGTAAGTATCCTCTGCTTTCTTTCTTTTTGGGAGGGGAATTGGAGATGAGCCTGAAAGTTAAAAATTTTGTCTTTCTTATGATTTTCCAGTCCAAGACTGAATATGCATTTCAAAAGAGGTAAACAGCCATGCACAGTCATATACAGATGCTTGTGTTGCCAATAAAATTATCTGAAATAATGATAAGTCCAGATGAACTTGTACCTTTTATAATTGGAAGATTTAAAAGGAAATTCTGTTCTCAACAAATTTTGGTGGGAGTGTTGAGTTCCCTAGATATTAAGGTCTAAATGTAGAGATGAAAACTTTTCAGAGTTTGTGCAGTTCATGTGTTTAAAAAGAAGAAAGAATACATGTACATAAAATGACTCTATTGTACCATGGAATGGTGTATTCAAAGCTTTCTTCTCTGTTTTCAGCAATGCCAGGCGATGGCCACTGATGATTGACCCCCAGGGTCAGGCCAACAAATGGATCAAGAACATGGAGAAAGCCAACAACATCCACGTCATCAAACTCAGTGACTCAGATTTTGTCAGAACACTGGAGAACTGCATCCAGTTTGGAACTCCTGTAAGTGAAAAATCTCTGAAAGGCTTTTGTAGCAAGTTATTTGAATAGAAATTTTATCATATTTTGCTTATTTGCATCAATCTTTCTTTATTTGCTGCAATTTTAATCAAACAAAACCATTTTCAAGGAACTTAGCTTTCTCTGTTACAAAGTATATTCTTAGCATCAAAATGATCTGCTTCAGTAAGCTGGAGATCTTACAATACTGACAATACATGTTACAGGTTCTTCTTGAAAACATTGGTGAGGAAATGGACCCCCTGTTGGAACCTCTCCTCCTGAAACAGATCTTCAAACAAGCAGGTGCCATGTGCATCCGACTTGGTGACAGTACCATTGAGTACTCCCAGGACTTCAAATTCTACATCACCACGAAACTGAGGAACCCCCACTATCTACCAGAAACCGCCGTAAAGGTGACCCTCCTAAACTTCATGATCACCCCCGAGGGTCTCCAGGATCAGTTACTGGGTATTGTGGTCGCCAGGGAGAGGCCAGAGCTGGAGGAAGAGAAGAATGCCCTCATTATACAGAGTGCTGACAACAAGAGGCAGCTCAAGGAAATTGAGGACAAGATCCTTGAAGTATTGTCCTCCTCTGAGGGGAATATCCTTGAGGATGAGACGGCTATCAAAGTTCTGTCCTCCTCCAAAGTCCTGGCTAATGAGATCTCTGAGAAACAAGTGAGTTATTTGATTCAGATTCAATTTACTTAATATATAATATTCTTCCTCAATTTCTTTCCCTCAAAGATAATGCAAAATCTGAATAATTTTTTGGAAAGTTCTACCTTTTGAAATATAAAAGACAGTTTATATTACAAATCTTTTATTTAATCATTTGCCAAACATTTTTGTATCCATTTTAGAACAAACTTTGATTTTCAGCTTTTATTAAAAAAAAAAAGAATTTAGAAGAATGAGATACATGTAAATTTTGATTACAGGCCATTGCTGAAGAAACCGAGAAGAAGATTGACACAGCTAGAATGGGCTATACCCCAATCGCTATACATTCCACCATTCTCTTCTTCTCTATTGCTGATCTGGCTAATATTGAGCCTATGTACCAGTACTCACTGGCTTGGTTCATCAACCTATTTATAATGTCCATTGACAATGCTGAAAAGTCTGACGATCTGGACACGCGTCTGAAAAATCTCCACAACCACTTCACCTATTCCCTGTACTGCAACATCTGCAGGTCACTGTTTGAGAAAGATAAGGTAAAAAAAATTCTTCAGGTATACAATTAGCTTTTGAAGATCAAATTATGCCATATCCTGAAATATTCTTTTTTAAATTTTTTCTTTTAATTAAATTTTGGTACATTTTGGAATGAGCTAAAGAAATCCAATTAGCATTTGGATTTTGGGTGAATTGTTTACCTTAGTTTTGGAAAGGACACCAAAGCTTCCAAACTCCATGAGACATAAAAAAAATTGCAATAATTTAAAAAAAAAAATTGGGCATTAGTAATACCTGCATTATTCCTGTTTCTCTTTTTAGCTGTTATTCTCCTTCCTGCTGTGCGTCAACATCCTGAAACATGACAAACTGATTAATGAGGAGGAATGGAGATTCCTGCTGACCGGAGGAATCGGATTGGATAACCCACACGCCAATCCAACAGACTGGCTGCCTTCCAAGTCCTGGGATGAAATCTGTAGGTTGGAGGATCTGAGCCACTTCAAAGGAATGAGAACTAAATTCATCTCGCAGAAAGATGGCTGGAGAGAGGTGTACGATTCATTGGTATGTATACATACTCAAATACAGTCAATCTTCCATATCTCAAACTAAATGTGACCAAGATTAAATTTGAGGTATCTGGATATTTGTGATATCGAGGGTAAAATACTTAACGAGTAGGTGATCTGGGACTTCAGTTCTCTTTGACATATCCATGGTTTTACTTGGAAGGAATAATTTGTGTTTTTTTTTGTAGGACCCGTTCCATCAGACAATGCCTGGAGACTGGAGTGACAAGTTACAAACTTTCCAGAAGTTGCTGGTTCTAAGGTGTCTGAGACCTGACAAGGTAGGATTTCATTTGTACCTGAAAATTTCTTTTATTTCCATGAAAATTTGCTTTTAAAGTACATGTACTTGTATTCTAGGTATATGAACAAAAGATGTTAACTTGAGGAAAACAATCTAGCTTTATAATCATATGATCATAAATAATAATTGATTTTAACAATCTGAAATTTAATACATACTTGTATATGTTCAATGGATTTAAAATTTTAATTTTTTCTCCATTCACAGATAACACCAGCAGTACAAGAGTTTGTCACAGAAAAACTGGGCAAGAAATTCATTGAGCCCCCACCCTTTGATTTGCCCAACTCCTTCAACGACAGTAATCCCACCTCCCCTCTGCTGTTTGTGCTGTCCCCGGGAGCTGATCCCATGTCAGCCCTGCTCAAGTTTGCTGATGATCAGGGATTTGGGGGAGCCAAGTTTGACTCTCTGTCTCTGGGTCAAGGTCAGGGTCCTATCGCCTTGGCAATGATTGAAAAGGGTATCAAAGAGGGCACCTGGGTCATGTTGCAGAATTGCCACTTGGCTCCCTCTTGGATGCCTACCCTGGAAAAGATTTGTGAGGTAATTCATAAATTTTATTGTAACTTTAGAGCTTTGCTAGAAAAACCATAAGATTGCTTTTGTAAATATTCCTGCAAAGAAATTTCTTCAAAATTGAATTGGTGGGTAGACTTTTACCATAAGTGAGTATATTTCTTGTATATATGTAAAATAACATTATAATTATTTAAATTTATAATTATTTAGGAGTTCAACCCTGAGCAAATCCATCCCGACTTCAGATTATGGTTGACCAGCTACCCCTCCAACCAGTTCCCTGTGTCCATTCTGCAGAATGGTGTCAAGATGACCAACGAACCACCAAAGGGTCTCCGATTTAACATCCTAAGGTCATACCTTTCCGATCCCGTTTCTGACATGGATTTCTTTAATGGAGTCAAACCTCAGAATGCAGTATGTGTTTTTTTTTTAATTTCTGAAACATTTTCTTTAATAAATTTTATTGACCATTGGAATTTTTTTTTCTAAAATAGTACTTTTCCCAATGTTTTCAGCCATGCAATTTCAGCTCTATTTTTGATAGTTTTAAATGTGTAATTGTAGTATTTTTTCATTTCTTTTTTTTGTATCAGAATTTTTTTTTTTTACTTAAATAAGAAACCTATCAATATTTAATACAACATTTTTTTAGTTGATTTAAGGTTTTCAGAATATACCATATATAATTGTTCTTTAAATTAGTCAATAATTAACTGCAGTAAATAATCTTACAATTTGTTTACCTTTTTGAAAATTTCAGAAAGCCTTCAAGAAGCTGCTGTTTGGCTTGTGTTTCTTCCACGGAATCGTCCAGGAGAGAAGAAAGTTTGGTCCGCTGGGATGGAACATTCCGTACGAATTCAACGAGACGGACTTAAGGATCAGTGTCAGGCAACTCCATATGTTCCTCAACCAGTATGATGTAAGTCATGGGTCTTATGACATTCTGAGAAGTAATTGTGAAAAATAATTTTCATCAGATATTCTTAGATGTAATGTAAATCTATTGAAAATTAAGTGTTCCAAATTATGGATATCTAATTGGACATGCACTGGGAGACAAATTTTGTGTCGATCAGAATAGACAGGAAGATGGATTAAACAGTGTTATAAAAAATGAACACAAATAAAATGGGAATGAAAATAGAGGTTGTAATTTGAAGTGAAACAGATTGCACAGGTTTTGGATTAGTCACTTTTCACTGTATTTTTAAGCTATTTTCATAATTTTATTGAATGTCTATTTATAGTTACATATTAGAAAAAAAATCAATTGTATTTAATAAACACAACTAGAAGCAATTTTTTACCCTCGTTTTGTTATGTCTGTTACAGGAAGTTCAGTACGATGCCCTGCGTTACCTGACGGGCGAGTGTAACTACGGAGGTCGTGTGACGGACGACTGGGACAGGAGGATGTTACATAGTACCCTGGACAGGTTCTACTGTAAGGACATCATCCAGAAGGAGGACTACTTCTTTGATGAATCCAAAGTCTACTTTGCCCCACCAGATGGCGAGGTGAGTAGATTTCATATCCACATGTTTACTGTCAAATTATTTTTTTTGGGGGGGGGAGTTAAATTCTTGTTGATTTTGTGGTATGAAGAGAAACTAATCCTGTTTATTGTCAAATCATTATTAAAAAAAAAAAATTTGGTGAAGGGGGAGGGGCATTGATTTCATTTAATGAAGAGACCAACAAATCTTTGTTACCCTTGAAATATTGAATTTTAATTTAGTATGAGAGCTATCTTGAGTACATCAAGAGTCTGCCCCACAACCCCAAGCCTGGAATCTTTGGTATGCATGACAACGCTGACATTACTAAGGATCAGGGCGAAACTAAACAGTTATTTGACAACATTCTTTTGACTCAGGTTAGTATTTTTTGTGTGTGGAGAAGTTTGGAGTGTTTGAACCTAATTCAGATCAAAAAGAATGTTGTGGTTAAAGTAGCTTAACAAAAGAGTGATTGTGAAATCTCTAAAAATAAAAAAAAGAGCTTTACTTCGGGGTGTGAGTCTTTTAAAACATTTCATTGTTAAGGATATTTACGATTTCAGAGGTCAACATAAGCATACAAAAAAAGATCTTTTTTTTTTTTACTAAGCTTATATATTGCATTATTACAAAATATGGGGGGTCCTTATGATATAAATCATTAGTTTGGACCAAAGTGTTGAATGGAAAATTGAAGTATGGGTATCATCTTGAAACTTGCACAACTAATATTTAAATCAGTTTAAGTCTCTATGCTCAATAAGTATGAAAATGACTCATTTGGATGGCATATAATCATCTTTTTGTGTGATATATTTGCATATATATGTAGATGTACATTATATTGTACGTGACATTATTACATGCATATGTTGAATCCGCTTTTGATACCCTTAGTTTTATATACAATTTTTATTAGACATTCAACCCCCGTTTTTGTAATTAATCAAATTAATGATGAAACTAATGCATTGTTTTTATTTTTATTTTTTGCTTTTATGTGTGTTTGCTGTACAAAATGTCATTTTTGATCCCGACATCCACTTGATGTATCTTATGTGTGATACAGAAAAGGGTAACCATAGCGATTATATATACACATATATTATCCACCTGCCATTATTTTTCTTAGCTGCTCTTTAGCTATACTATAGATGTAGATTAAGCTTTATATCTCCTTTTACTCCAGAGCAAATAGGTTTATATCTGTAAAACTCGGACGGTAGTAATGACAAACCTTACTTTTTATTAATTTTCAAAAACATATTACACACTTCAGGAATTTTAAATAAGAATTAAGAGAGACATGAAAAATTGGGATTTTTGAGGCACATTTTTATGCTATTTGATGAACTAAATTCTGGAAGAATTTAGGATGCAGTTTAAATTCCTTTTTTTTTTCAATTATACAGTGTATTGAAGATCATATATATATATTTAGCTACTCCTGTATATGCACAAAATATTCATGGGATTTTTTCTTAATTAAGTATTTGAATATTATTTAACAAATTCCTGCAACAAAATTTCTGAACTGCCAGTTTTACAAAAAATCTTTAAAAAGTTATTTATACAACTTCCTCTTAGATGTGTATAGCATTTCTAGTAATACAAGACAAAAGGACTGAATTACAATTCCTACTTCTATTAGAATCTGCTATTTTTCTATCCCTTTTCTATCCTAGCCGTTTTATCATTCTTTATACGTAAGCTTTTAATACCTAGATATACCAGGTATATGGTACTTCTTTTTCTTCTCTTGTTTACTGTACTTGTCTCATTCTCATTTCAGCAAGGCGCGGTGAATAATTTTTTTCTATGTTTTCTACAAATTTTTGAATTTGATTAAAGTTTATGGTTCTTGAATTTGATTACAGTTACATCTATTTCATTGAGTTAAATAATAACGTTTGTTCTGATTACGTTTTAATTCAGTATTTCAATTAATTTTGTTAAATTTCAGTTTCGCCGATATGTTTTGGTTGGTTAAAAATTCATGGAACTATATTGTTTAAAGGCTTGTTTTTGTAAATGCTCACTCTATATACATGTATTTTAATTCTTTCATTAAATGTTTTGAAAAATGCTGCATATGGCATGAAATAAGATGGTTAAATGAAATTAGCATGAACAACCAAAAAGAATGATCACGTCAGTCGTTAGATTCTTTGCCAAATCTTGATAATACTGAACACAAAACTGTAAAAAGCTTATCACTTGTTTAACTTTGTAGGAATTTCATGTCAAGCACATGCATGTATATGTAAAGTTATAGTTTAATATTCAATGTTACTGACTTTGTTCAGAATTCATTGATTTTAAAGTTTAAACTCTCTATTTTTGACAAAGATAGCTAGGTGTTAATTTATTTTAAAATATTATTTGCAAGTGTTCTTAAGAGTTTTAATGATTAAACTTATCAATAAAAGTGCTGATCTCAAAAGAATTATTTTCTGAATTACTCTCTTAATTTTTTATTTAAAAAAATTAAAATAAATGAATCAAAAATGAAATATTTTTTGTTGAATTTTCCTGTACAGGCGAAAGCTTCATCAGGAGGTGGAAAATCCACAGACGAAATTGTGGATGAAGTGGCACAGGATATCTTGTCCAAGATTCCAGGAAACTTTGACACGGATGCTGCTCTACGTAAATACCCGACGTCTTACAAACAGAGCATGAACACTGTCTTGGTACAGGAAATGGTGCGCTTCAACAGACTGCTCAGTATCGTACGCTCCAGCTTACAGAACATCAGGAAAGCCATCAAGGTGTGTAGAAAACTTGATTGAATTCCTTTTTTCTGCAACAATTACTGTAAACCAACTTTTATTGGCATGCGAGAAATTTTTGCCCAGTTCGTGAGAGCCTCGTCATCACAAATATTTCTTGTTGCGAATCGGTCCTTAAAGTGTATGTGTCAATTAACAACAGATCCAAAAAGGCTTGATTGCGAAAATTAATTGTCTCGAACTAGTTTATTCCTGGTATATCCAAAAATAGAGTCATCAGGAATAAAAGTTGGTTTACAGTAATGCTCAGCATTGTATATTAAGATTACTGCATGAAAAGTTTTATGCTGAGCTGCACAGGTTTCATTTCTGTATCAATTCAAAATTGTAACTTGAATGATTCTATTTATATAAGGTTCTTTTATAAAAGACATTTTCAATTTCCAAATTCCATATGATTTTCAAAGATAAGGCTAAATGCTTTGATATCCACTCCACAAAGAGCTATGCTCCAGTTTCTTCCATATTAAGTATACTAACCTTCCTTTTCAAGTTTTCACCTCCTATATTTTTGCAGGGATTGGTGGTCATGTCGGCAGATCTGGAGGAGGTGGTCCTCAGCATCTTGAAGGGTAAGATCCCCGGCATGTGGATGAAGCGTTCCTACCCCTCCCTGAAACCACTGGGAAGCTACGTCAACGACTTCATCGCCCGTCTGAAGTTCCTCCAGGATTGGTACGATGATGGAGCACCCCCACAGTTCTGGATCTCCGGCTTCTACTTCACACAGGCCTTCTTGACCGGGGCACAGCAGAACTTTGCCAGAAAGTACACCATTCCTATTGATTTGCTGGGCTTTGATTACGAGATTCTGGATGATGCTGACAAAGACACACCACCTGAAGATGGTAAGTTCTCCCCCATATTGTGTCCTTATTTTTTTTGACGGGGGAGGGTTACCATTTCTAATTTGAAAACATTTATTTTTTATACACGAAATATATAGAGATAATGGACATTATACAGCTAAAAAATCCATTAAACAATATAAAATAGGAGCAGAGCAAACATGGACCTCCAAAACAACAGAGATGGGATCAGATGTATTTTGTAATTTTTGTTACCATAGCTTTAATGTGATGTGTCTTTTTTCTGTAGGAGTGTATGTATATGGATTGTTTGTGGATGGAGCCAGATGGGACAGAGATGATAAGAGATTGGCAGAATCCAAACCCAAAGTGTTGTTTGATGCCATGCCTAAGGTTTGTTACATGATATTAACACATTTTACTCTATTAAGTGAAACTTGACTTGTCAGGATACTGTGTATTCTGAAATCTTGCTTAATACAATGAAAACTTTAAGTCCCTATCAATAAATTTAATTGTTAAAAATGATAATTTAGAATGTTGCCTTATCCGGTCAATTTCTTAATGAACAGGATTAGACAAGTTTCACTGTATGTACATGTACAGTGAAACTTGTATAATCTGGATTTGTGTATTCCGAAATCCTGCTTAATACAGTGTTAACATCATTAAGTCCTTTTTAGTAAAACGTAAAATTCCGTTTTTTACCCATGGCACCAGTGATCAAGTCAGATTTAGACAAGTTTTATTGCACATGTATGTCAAGGCATACACCTTATGCTTCAATTACCCGCAGTATTTGTTCATGACATCAATTAAAGATTTTAAATTACTATCGCATTTAGTCATTTATTTGTGTGTAATTTGTCAAATGATAAAAATGAAATGAAAATCTTTAAATATAACAAATATTTTTTTGTTC
Organism: Saccostrea cuccullata; assembly: GCF_032062105.1. Lineage (NCBI taxonomy): Eukaryota > Metazoa > Mollusca > Bivalvia > Ostreida > Ostreidae > Saccostrea > Saccostrea cuccullata. The sequence goes on from NW_026940736.1 coordinate 1,139,780, forward strand.
ACTAGGTCTGGGTGAAACCTTGTAAGAGGTCAGATATTCCAGCCAAGAAAATCTACGTGTCTCCCGTGTACAAGACGTCCGAGCGTCGTGGTGTGCTGTCCACCACTGGTCACTCCACAAACTTTGTCATTGCCATGTCCCTACCCTCCGACAAATCCCAGGACCACTGGATCAGGAGGGGCGTGGCTCTACTCTGTCAGCTCGATGACTAAGTCATCCCCCCTTAAAAAATACTTTAATTGTGCTCTATGGATTTTCACCAAACAAATTTTATACTATTTTGGTTTATTCAACAGTCCTGGAGACTTTCTAGAAGTTAATTTTTATAAAGCATTTGAGAAGAGGTCATCTATGTTTTTAAACTGGTTGAATTTATTGTGACCAATATCAGCTGAATCATCTTGGAGTTTGTGTGCTATCGTTAATTCACCTGATCTATTCTCATTGGTGTGTAGAACTAAACACTATATATTGTTTTTATATCATTGAAGAAGGTGAATGATTTAAGAGGCATTATCTATTGATAATTGATAGATTGGTGCATTATCAATCTAAGAAGAAAATTGGGTCAATGAAAGTGAAAACGAGACTTCCTCCTTAACAAGACTGTGATAAAATATTGATTGCATTTTATTTTTGATTATTTATATTCAGTTTTTGTTGTTGTTTTTTTTTGTTGATATATAACTGAAATGTAATTGTCTTATTTACATCTTCACAAAATCATGGTGTGATATATTTTGACCTGCTAATTGGTTTAATTAAATGCATTCACTACAGTGTGTGCAGTCTTTCCACAATGGAAAATAAATCCGTCCATTTTATTATTTTTTTTTTCAGAGATATTTATTTTTCAGAGTAAAAAAATCAGTATTTTTGACTTCATTTATTCTCACCAGCTAAATATTGTTAAAGTTTCTCTCTGTCTCTTCCTTTTTCACCTCCTTCGTGCTATCGATTTCTTAAACTTTGTTTAGATAGAGGATTTACAAATCATCTGTGATAAAATTGACATCTGCTGATGTGCCTAATAAACAAGAAAGTATCTTTTTGTGGCAGTTGAAAATAAATACTTGTACATGTATATGTTTACACAATAAAGATATTCTCTGCAATTTGAGTTTTTCATCTCTATTTATATAAAATAAATGCTGACGGTTGATTGGATATTTGTCATCTGATTTAATCTTTGTTTTTTCAAACCGCAATTGACTAAGACTGGCAAAGCTGGACTTGCAGTTTAAAAATGGATTTACACTTAATTTGTCAACAATTCATGAATTTTCAGGAAAGGTATGAAGATTAAGACAAAAATTAGGAGAAACTAAGACAAATAGAACGAGATAGAATTCAACACATTTTTAAAGTTTACAAGGTTTAAAAAATTGAGTACTTTGCCTATTTTTACATAAAAAGAAATTTAACATTGTACCATACTGCTTTGCGATTTTGGACAAAAGATGAAAACGAAAGGCTAAGGTTACAATGTACACTGCAGAAAAATCATTGAATTTATAATTTTTTGAGTGTATTCTGAGTCTGAAATTATTTGGGTTGCATAAGAATTCCACAAAGGTTTAACTTTTACCTTAGAAATAATAAATAAAGGTTTTTATTTTAAAGTGAGATAAAAGCTTTACTTATTAAGTGAAATGGTATTCTTAAATATGTTTAAGTTTTGTCCCCAAAAATGCACATTATTCCCAATTACATGTAGATAACAATATTATTTTAGCTGACAATGTAATTTAGAAATGTTGAGTCTATTCCCATTGGCTGTATATATCCTGAATGGTTGATGTCTCTATCTGTAAATGTTGACATTCTATGATTTCTTTCATCCTAAGGATGATACGTATCCTGAGTGGTTGATATTGTATCTGAAAATGTTGACATTCTATCATCTAAGGATGATATTTATTCTGAGTGATTGATATCTCATCTGTTAATAACGATATATTCTATCATCTAGGGATGATATGTATCTTGAGTGGTTGATGTCGCCATCTGTTAATGTTGACGTTCTAACATCTAAGAATGATATGTATTCTTAGTGATTGATATCTCATCTGTAAATGTTGACATTTTATAATTTAGGAATGATATGTATCCTGAGTGGTTGATATCTCATCTCTGGTAAATGTGAACTTTCTATCATCTAAGGATGATATATATCCTTAGTGGTTGATATCTCATCTGTTAATATCTTAGGATGAAAAGTTGATATCTCCATCTGTAAATGCATCGACAGTCTATCATCTAGAGATGATATAAGCCCTGAATGGTCGATATATCATCTGTTTATTTTGATATTCTATCATCCGAAGATGATATATATTCTCTATCATTCGAAGATGATATATATTCTGAGTGGTTGTTATTTGGTATTACCCACTCAACCCCTTGTTGGAGGAGGGACCCCAAACCCTCTCTACCTTTCAAAGATCCACTGTAATTTTAATGGACCCCAGAATGGAACAGGAGGACAGAGCAACAAAACACAATGTGGAGGCGAACCTTGGAAAAGGAACTAAAGGAAAACAATCTTACCTTGGGAGAGGTGGAGAAAAAAGTCAAGAACGGAGAAGAATCGAAATCCCTAGTCCTTACCCTTTGTGTCTCAGAGTGCAACAAGGACTATAGGTAGGTAGATAGATCTATAATTTGAATTGTTAGCAACAACTCTATACTCTATATTACTTATCTGCATCTTTTTAAATCAAAAGAAATGTTATACATATCAAAAAAAAAAAAAAAAAAAACAACGTAAAATATTTAGTTGGTACAATAAACACTTTTATTCTGTGTTAAGTACTTTAATTTTGAAAGGGAAAAGGAAATAAAGCTTTAAAATATCATATTCATTACCAAAATGTTTATAAAATTAACAAATAAAGTTAACTAGCTCTCATCCTCTAACGAGGGGGACACACAGCAATGAAATAATCGTAGAATCCTCTTCTTCAAGTTCTGAAAGTACTTTCTTCTAGATACCTAAACAAAGATTCAAAAAGGGTTTAATAATCAAAAATAAATTTCCCATTTGAATGAATTAATATTATGCAACTTTATGTTCTAATAGTCCAAAGCTGATTCTGCAAAGATATCTTCAGGTTCGTTGTTTTCAAAAGAGAGTTTTAATTTTAAATTTTCTGGTTTAAAAAATTCCACAATAAAACCACCATCATTATGGTTTGACATTCTACATGTATGTATATTCAAAAGAAAATAAAATGCAATACCATATGAAAAAGTATATTAAAAGAATGTCATTCGGTATTTACCTTGTTTTTGTGGCATTTCTGGTCTTGTTTTGTTTCACTATTTTCTTTCAGATTTGCCTGATCAGCATCTTCAAGGGGATTGGACACACTCCGGACAACAGGCACTTTCATCTATAATTAAAACACAATACTGTGTATTGACAGAGATGTGTACATAATAGTTTTTAAAATAGGTTACACATTTTTATGGTTAATTATGGTTAATATTGTAGGCATCCTTAGAATGTTTTTACTATGCAAACAAATAAACTTTGCATAAAATGAAATTTTTATTGAGAGTATAAATTGGAACCATAACTTGGAAATTGGAGGATATAAATATTAGAAATAAAGGACATACAAAAACTTTGTTTTCTAAATATCATAAACAATCTATTGGGACAATCTGGAAAAATAGACTACGCAAGTTAAAATGTCAGTGTTTGGCATATTTTTGCAGAATTTGTGGTACACACACAAAAAAGTATCATGGTATAAATAATCAGGTGATATTATTCAAAGATCTATATATAATATTTAGAAAACAAAGTTTTTATATGTCCTTTATGACTAATTAAAATCTTCCAATTTCCAACTTATGGTTGCACTTATTTGCACTACAATGGAAAAAAATTGAATTCAGTCAGTATACCTTTAATTCCTTATAGACTTCTGTCATCTTAGACTTAACTTTTTCGATTTCTGCTAGTCTTTCATCTCTCTTTATAAATTCAGCATGTATGCTCTATAGAAAAACAAAACAATTTACCAGTATTTAAAAATACACTTTAATAATCATAAAATATTGAAAATTCAGAAATACATTTAGAAGAAATAATTAAAACTTACTGTCAGTACGATTTGAAATTGTATAAAATGTCAGCTATACATTTATAAAATATACAATATTCATTGCTCAATATAAACAAAAATATCATATTTTGTACTTTACCTGACAAAATTCTTTCCTTTCTGATCCAATGTTATGTGGTTTGATGTTCTTCTGGACATTTTCAAAATTAATATTCTGTGAATAGCTTTCCATACTGTAGGCATGTTCATAATTGATAAATACCCTAGACTAATACACAGAATATGACATATTGTAAAAAAAAAAAAAATAAAATGTAGATCTTTTTTTTTAATTTTCAAATCTAAAATTTTAAAGCTGTTTTTTATTTTAAAGTTTGGATTTCATGAAATATATCTCGATTATAAGGTGAGTGAATACCTTTAATTCTTCTTGAACATTTGCCATCAGTTTCCTAATTCTTTTTCTATCAATTTCCTCTTCAACTCTGCCCATTAAGTTATTGATTATACCCTACATAAAAATACACCGTCGTTTATCCTGTTTATAAACATTTCAGTGATTTTACATTGAGATTTCAGCAAGTTTTTTTTAGAATACTTATTTCAAATTTGTAAATATAATTTAAACAAATCTGAAAAAAAATTAATACACATGTTTTTATTTCATACACATTTACTTATGTAACATTTTTTTATTCTTCATTTTTTTTCAAATCAAAAATGAATAATTATTATTGATTATACATAAAGTTTCAGCGAGTTCATTACAAGGCATTTTTTTCCTTACCTTTAACATCTGTTCATCTTCAACATGCAAAGCTTTGTCAAATATAAGAATCTGAGATTTTTCATCCTTTCCCTGAAACGAATCATCACAATAGAAGTTGAAGAATCAAGAAAGTTTTAAAATCATCTGTCGTACAACTGTTAGAAATTGATCGGTTTTGCAGAAAAAAAGCAATATAAATACTTTTGTTCTTACTGTCAAATCATCCAGATTTTTCTTCATGTTACATTGCCTTTCAACTATGTCAAGTATGGCATCAGCCATATTCTTATCAAGATAAAAATATTATGAATTATCATATTAAGTTGAAACTTTTCTAATCCTGACATCACATAGAAATTGTCTCGATAAAACAACATACCAAATAAGACAACATTTCAAAAAATTGAATACTAGTAGATAGATTTTTCTAAAAATAATTATGGTATTCGACAAGATTTTGGAATATACAAAATCTGGATTCTACATTTTTTTTCACTTAAGAATAGATTTAAGAGTATATTTATAGTAATGCCGTTCAGAATTACCTTGTCATTGTTCCTGCTTTTGTGGCTTTTACTTTCTTGTTTTGTCTCAATAAGTTCTTTCATATTTTCATGATCAGCAACCTCAGAGGGATAGGACACACTCAGGACAATAGGCACTTTCAACTATTTAAAAAACAATATGGTGTAATGAGATACATAATATATCAACTTCAAATCGGTGTCTATGTACCTTTAATCTTAAATATTGAAAATTCAGCAATACATTTAGAACACGTAGATTAACACTTTCTGTCAATACAATCTGAAATTGTATAAAATGTCAGCCTTACATTTATAAAATACTTCAGTATACAATATTCATTGCTCAACTAAAAAAAAAATCATATTTTGTACTTTACCTGACAAAATTCTTTCTTTTCTGATCCAATGTTATGTGGTTTGATGTTCTTCTGGACATTTTTAAAATTAATTTTCTGTGAACAGCTTTCCATATTGTAGGTATGTTCATGAATGATAGATACCCTAGACTAATACACAGAATATGACATATTGTAAAAAATCAAATACAGATCTTTTTTTATTTTCAAGTCTGCAATAATAAAGCTGTTTTTTGTTTTAAGTTTGGATGTCATGAAATATATCTCGATTATAAGGAGAGTGAATACCTTAAATTCTTCTTGAACATTTGCCATCAGTTTTCTAATTCTTTTTCTATCAATTTCCTCTCCAGCTCTGCCCATTAAGTTATTGATTATACCCTATATAATAACACACCGTCATTTATCCTGTTTATAAACATTTCAGTGACTTTTTATTGAAATTTCAACAAGTTTTTATGAATATTTATTTCAAATTTGTAAATATAATTTAAACAAATCTGAAAAAATTCAATACACATGTTTTTATTTCATACACATTTACGTTTGTTACATTTTTGTATTCTTCATTTCTTTCAAATCAAAAATGAATAATTATCCAATGTAAAGTTTTTTTTCCTTACCTTCACTATCTGTTCATCTTCAATATGCAAAGCTTTGACAAATGTAAGAATCTGAGATTTTTCGTCTCTTTCCTGAAACGAATCATCATAATTGGAGTTAGAGTCTAGAAAGTTTTAAAATTATCTATCATACAACTGTTAAAAATTGATCTGTTTTGCAGAAATAGCAATATAAATACTAGTGCTTTAACTTGTTCTTACTATAAAAACATCCAGAATTTTCTTTATATTACATTGCCTTTCAACTCTGTCAAGTATGGCATCAGCCATATTCTTATCGAGATAAAAAGATTATGAATTATCATATTAAGTTGAATCTTTTCTAATCCTGACATCACATAGAAATTGTCTCGATAAAATAACATACCAAATTAGACAACATTTCAAGAAATTGAATACTAGTAGATAGATTTTACTAAAAATAAGTATGGTATTAGACAAGATTTTGGAATATTCAAAATCTGGATTCTACATTTTTTTAAACTTAAGAATAGTTTTAAAAGTATATTAATAGTAATGTCATTCAGATTTACCATGTCATTATTCCTGCTTTTGTGGCATTTATTTTCTTGTTTTGTCTCAATAAGTTTTCTCAGATTTGCATGATCAGCAACCTCAGGGAAATAAGACACACTCAGGACAATAGGCACTTTCAACTATAAAAAAAACCAATATGGTGTATTGAGATATATATTATATCACAACAAGATTGCCATTTTTCCTGAGCATTAAGAATAAAATTAAAATTTGTGAATGGGCAAGGATTAGTCAATCAAAACCGTCCAGAAATTTGAAGTTTCAATAAGTTTTAGATGAAATAATTTTTTAATTATATTTTCGTGTGAAATGCTATCGCAATATATAAGTCGTGTTATTTTACAGAAAATTTGAGAAAATGCTAACTTTAAATCGGTGTCTATGCACCTTTAATAATCTTAAAAATTGAAACTTCAGCAAAATATGTTAGCAGAAATAGATTAACACTTACTGTCAGTATGATTTGAAGTTGTATCGAAATGTCAGCCTTTCATTTATAAAATATACAATATTCATTGCTCAAAATAACAAAAAATATATTTTACCTGACAAAATTCTTTCCTTTCTGATCCAATATAGTGTAGTTTGTTGTTTTGGACATTTTCAAAATTGATTTTCTGTGAATAGCTTTCCATACTGTAGGCATGTTTATGAATGATAGATACCCTAGACTAAAACACAGAATATGACATATTGTAAAAAAAAATGTAGATCTTTTTTTATTTTCAAGTCCACAATTATAAAGCTGTTTTTTTGTTTTAAGTTTGAGTGTCATGAAATATATCTCGATTATAAGGAGAGTGAATACCTTAAATTCTTCTTGAACATTTGCCATCAGTTTTCTAATTCTTTTTCTATCAATTTCCTCTCCAACTCTGCCCATTAAGTTATTGATTATACCCTATATAAAAATGCACAGTCATTTATCCTGTTTATAATCATTTCAGTGACTTTTTATTTAAATTTCAACAAGTTTTCAAGAATATTTATTTCAAATTTGTAAATATAATTTAAACAAATTAATCTGAAAAAATTTAATACAGATGTTTTTATTTCATACACATTTACTTATGTAACATTTTTGTATTCTTCATTTCTTTCAAATCAGAAATGAATGATTATTGAATGTAAATTGTGGACAAAGATTTTTTTTTCAGCGAGTTAAGTATAAAGCATTTATTTCTTTACCTCTACTATTTGTTCATCTTTAACATGGCAAGTTTTGTCAAGTTTCAGAATTTTAGATTTTTCATCTTTTCCCTGTAATTAATCATCATTATAGAATTGAACAATGAAGAAAGTTTTAAAATCATCTATCCTACAGCTGTTAAAAATTGATCTGTTGTGCAAAGAAAAGAAAAAAAGCAATATAGATATTTTTGTTCTTACTGTCAAATCATTGACGAAATCATGAGAATCATCCAGATTTTTCTTCATTTTACATTGCCTTTCAGCTCTGCCCAGTATGGCATCAGCCATATTCTTAAAAAGATAAAAAGACTATTTTATTATTATAAGTTAAAACTTTTCCTATCCTAACATCACATAGAATAGACATATAAGTATATTGATAGTAATGTCATTCAGATTTACCTTGTCATTGTTCCTGCTTTTGTGGTATTTACTTTCTTGTTTTGTCTCAGTAAGTTCTTTCAGATTTGCATGATCAGCAACCTCAGGGGGATAAGACACACTCAGGACAATAGGCACTTTCAACTATAAAAAACAATATGGCGGATTGAGATACATATATTATGCATATTATATCAATGATCATCCATTTCTCATTATGTTTACTTCAATTTATACAGTAATGTGTAACGTGTTGCCTTTAAGTTAAAAAATTGCAATTCCAGGAGATGATTTTTGCATGGATCTAATACTTTATTTCTTTATGAGCATTTTCAAAATGCAAAAGATCTAACTTGCCAAAAATTGTCACAAATGCTGTAGTTTATCAGGAATTAAAGGTATGTTGTCTTAATTCAAACTTTTCCATAACAGTAATTTTGATTTCTAAATTTTTTCCAAATTTCTAGATTCAAAAAACAAATTTGGACGTTATGGAATGTACCAAGAGTATCTCATTTAAGACGAGAGAGTACCTTTAATTCTTCCAGAACTTTCATCATTAATGTTTTCATTCTTTTTCTTTCAATTTCCTCTTCCGTTCTCTCCAGTAAATTGTCAATTATATCCTACAGAAAAATACACATTTGTCTTCTTTATTAACATCCATGTTCAAATTTGAGCGCGCATATTGTAATCATTTAATTTACATAGGTGACTTAATTTAAATTTCAACAAGTTTTGAAGAAGCTTTAATTATACAGATTCAAATAAAATACTTTTATATGCATGTTTTCATTTCGTACCCATTTACATTTGTATCATTTTTTTTCCTCATCTCACACTACTAGTAAGCAAAACTGAATGATTATTGGATGTCAATTGTGGACATATAATATTTTCAGTGAGTTGGATACAAAGTTGTTTTTTCTTCAAATTTACCTTAACCTTCTCCTCATCATCAACTCTCCAAGCTTTTTCAAATTTCATAGATATTTTATCGCTCTCCTGAAATGAATCACCATCGTGCGATTATGGAGAAATTCAAGAAAGTTTAAAACATCATCTATCAAACTACTGTTAGAAACTGATCTGTTGCAAAGAAAAGAAAAAAAAATGAAGAAAAAAAAAACATTTTAAATAGTTTTGTTCTTGGCATCAGATTATCCAGAGATTTCTTTGTATTGCATTGCATTTCAACTCTGTCAAGAAGGTCATTAATGATATCCTAAAAATATAAAAGAAGTTTGATATAAATTGAAACTTTTCTAATCTTGGCATTACGTACAGGTTCCATAGAAATTTGCTGGATGAAGCAACAATTCAATTTTAGAAAATCAATTGAATTTCTTTTTTTATTACTTATAGATTTTCAGGGTATTAGACAAGATATTAAAAGGATTCTACAGTTTCTTATTGACAACAATCATTTTTCCAACAAACTGTTGGAATTCTAATGGAAATTGTGTTCCTTTATTAGTTGACTTGTCTTTTAAAACCTAATGAAACAGAATTCATTCAAAAACTTCCACACGAGAAGAGGAAAATACTAGCTGTAGCCTTCAATGCGACAATCAGATATAACAAATAACAATAGTTATTTTTATTGTATAGTGTATTGTGTTTTTTTTTTTTTTGTATTGTGATTTTTTGAGATCGATCATTTCATCTTTTCACATGCAAATATCTATTTAATTATAACTCCTTCGCTCAGAGACTCTTCTGTTTTGTTTTTGTTGTGCTTTTTGTGAATGAATTTATATACCTGACAGGTTCCCAAATCTTCAACAAACAAACAAGGTTCATCAAGTTTTATCTTCAGGTGTTTGGTTTCAATGTTTTCCTGAATCAGAATGAAAATAAGTATTTGGTATATAAATTAATTTAATGCATATAATCATCTCATATTTTTTGTGTGTGATTTTTACCCCTTCTCCCCTCCTTTCCCCCTCCTCGACCGTGAGCTTGGGAATAATAACAACAGGATAATAACCGGATCTTCAATATGTCACTTTTTTACTATAAAGCAAGGCGGAGTATTAAATATTAATAAAATCATATACTGTAGGTTTCAGAAATTTAAAATCTAGAAGACTTTGAGCAAATACTCATTTGTAATAACCGCCGCTTTGATGTGAATATACACAAGGTTAGTTACGGACAGACACGTGGATAACCATATTCTCTTTAAATAATCAGACAAGCTTTCTACCAAATTTTCTAAAAAGAATGGGGTAAACAAAAAGTTGAGATAAGGTTAGATTTTGACAAAAAATAATCTTCCTCTTTAGGCATGCCTAAGTGAGCTTTAATGTCAATTAAGCATCTGCAATGAGAAATTTCTGAGAAAACAAGACCCCCCAAAATTTGTTACAGACGGATGCACAAGGGTAAAACAGTATACCCCCTCATCGACGGAGAAGGGGTAGCAAAATCAGTATTTTTAGTAAATATTTTCTTAGAATAATTCATGAAACTGGCATGAGGACCCGCTCTAAAAATAAAAAAAAATAAGCGAAAGCTAAATAGTTTTCATTAGGCATGTTATTTTTATAACCTTGGCTTTATCCAAATCATCCAATGTCTCCTTGATGCTGTTTTCTTGTTCAACTATGTCAAGTATTTCTCCTAAGACCATCTACAATAGAAAGGAATTAATTACTCAGTAACTGTGCAATCAATAATTTTCTATCTTTTTTCTATCTTCTAGTTTTTCTGTTTTATGACTTTTTCTATTTTTATTTCCCACTTATTAAGACTTTTGTTTTCCATGTTTTAAAAAAAAAAAATTGTGAATGAAAATTATTTACCTGACATATCTCCAAATTTTCAACAAACAACCCAGATTTTTCAGCTTTCATGTTAAGGTAATAAGTTTCCATGTTTCCATTTTCCTGAATCAAAATAAAATAATATACAAGTAATTTTAATGAATGGCCACCTGACACTTTTTGTGTTTGTGAATTTTGACCCCCTCCTCAACTGCCAGCTTGGGATAGTGACGTTTTTTTTCTTTTAAGCAAATGCCATTATTGCTAATATATATATTTCATAGATAATTATGGGCAATAATTTATATTCAATAAATTCATATGAAACATAATAGATTCTAAAATTACAATTAATTTTTTTTAATTTCTTTTGGACTTGAGTATATTAACGGAATACAAAATTCATTCATTTTCATATTTATTTATATTTTTTTAATCGGAAGATAAACTGGTGAAAATAATTACTTCAAATATATTGTTTTTTACCTGTAATCTTTCGTTTTCTTCACCCACGGCACATCCAGGTTTGTCGATTTTCAGAACCTCCAATATTTCATTTCTTACCTACATGTATGAAGCAAGTTGGAATATTTTATATTAATTAAAATCATATACATCAGGTTTTAGGAAATTTACAATATAGAATACTGTGAGTTAATTCTTATAAGTTATAACCGCCTGATATCAATATACACAAGGTCAGTTAATGACAGACACGTGGATAACCATATTCTCTTTTAATAATTTAAACTTTCTGTCAAATTCTCTAAAGAGAATGGGATAAACAGCAAGTTGAGTTTAGATTAGATTTAGACAAAAATGACCTTCGTGTTTAGGCATTACTAAACAAAGAGTGAGCTAAAATGTCAATTAACCATCTGCAATGAGAAATTGCTAAGAGAAAAAGACTCCAAAAATTTGTTATAGACGGATGTACAAGGGTAAAACAGTACATCCCCCTCCCCGTCGGAAAAGAGGTAGAAAAATCTACTAATTTTAATAAATACCTTTTTAGAATAATTCTAGAAACTAGCATGAGACCCCTCTAAAATAAAATTAAGCACTGCCAGATAGCTAAATAATTTTCATTTGGGATATTATTTGTATAACCTTGGCTGAAGTCAAACCATCCATTGTCTCCTTGGTGCTGTACATGTTCTCCTCTTCAACTCTGTCAAGTATTTCTCCCAAGACCATCTACGATAGAAAGGAATTTTAACTCATCAAACTGTTCAATCAGTAATATTCGTTAGAGTTTTTCAATTTTTATTTCCCACTTATTAAGACTTTTGATTTTTTATTATTTTTATTTACCTGACACATCTCAAAATCTTCAACAAAGAAGCAAGATTCATCAAGTTTCATGTTAAGGTGTTTGTTTTCCATGTTTTCCTGAACCACAATGAAATAATATACAATTAATTTTAAGGAATATAGCCATATGGTACTTTTTGTATAAATTTTTACCCCCCCCCCCCTCAACCGCGAGCTTGGAAATGTGACGTTTATTGGACTTGATTATATATACTGGGAAAAAAAATTATTTTCATTTTTTTTTTTTTGAATCGGAAGAAAAATATGTGAAAAATAATTACTTTTGCTAAATTGTTATATACCTGTAACCTTTCGTCTTCTTCCCCCACGGCACACAAAGATTTGTCGATTTTCAAAATCTTCAATATTTCATTTCGTTGCTATAAGGCAAGTTGGAGTCTTTCATATTAAAAAAATCATACAGGTTTCAAGAAATTTAAAATCTAGAGGACTGTCAGTAAATACTCATTATTTATAACCGCCGCTCTGATGTGAACATACATAAATTCAGTTACGGACAGACACGAGGATAACCATATTCTCTTTAAATAATTGAACAACCTTTCTGCCCAATTCTCTAAAAAGAATGGGATAAACCAAAGTTAAGACTAGATTAGATTTAATAAAAATGATCTTCATGTTTAGGCATGCCTAAACAAAGAGTGAGCTAAAATGTTAATTAAGCATAAAACAGTTTGGAGTATTCAATATTCAAAAAATAATATAGGGTTCAGGAAATTTAAAATCTAGGAGTGTGAGCAAATACTCATTTATTTTAGTTAAAACCGCCCCTCTGATGTGAACATACACAAGTTCAGTTACGGATAAACAGTGGGATAACAATATTCTCTTTAAATAATTGAACAAACTTTCTGCCAAAATCTCTAAAGAGAATGGGATAAACAGAAAGTTAAGATTAGATAAGATTTTCACAAAAATGGCCTTTGTGTTTAGGCATGCCTAAAGAAAGAGTTAGCTTAAATGTCTATTAACCATCTGCGATGAGAAATTGCAGAGAAAAAAAAAAGATCCCCAAAAATTTGTTATAGATGGATACACAAGGGTAAAACAGTATACCCCCCTCTCTGCTGAAAATGGGTATAAAATCTATTATTTTTACTGAATACATTTTTAGAATAATTCTAGCAACTACCATGAGACCTCCCTCTAAAACAAATCAAGCAGATAGGATAATAATCATTTGGCATGTTATTTTTATAACCTTGGCTGTATCCAAATCATCAAATATCTCCTTAGTGCTGTTCTCTTCAACTCTGTCAAGTATTTCTCCCAAGACCATCTACAATAAAAATGAATTAATAAACTCATCAAACTGTTCATTAAGTAATTTTCGTTGGAGTTTTTCTATTTTTATTTTCCACTTAATAAGACTTGTTTTATAAATTTTTAAAAAATTTTTGTGAATGAAATTATTAACCTGACACATCTCCAAATCTTCAACAAACAACCTAGGTTTGTCAAGTTTCATGTTCAGGTGTTTGGTTTCCATATTTTCCTGAATCAAAATGAAACAATATACAAATCATTTTAATGAAAATAGCCATTTGGTACTTTTTGTGTGTAAATTTCTACTCAACCGCGAGCTTGTAACTGTGATGTTATACCTTTAAACAAACTGTTATTTCAGAAGTATTGTGATGTTTATCCCTTTTAGAAATTGCAATTTTTGCTAAAATATCATTCCGTAGCTTATTACGGATAATAATTTAAATACAGTAATTTTATACGAAATCTTTTATTTTCATTGTGAGTCTGACAAAAAATATATGTGGAAAATGATAACTGGATTTATTGTTTTGCTAAATTGTTTTGTACCTGTATCCTTTTGTCTTCTTCCACAACGGCACACCAAGGTGTGTCGACTTTCAAGATCTTCAATATTTCATTTCTTTGCTATAAAACAAGTTGGAGTATTTAATAAAATCATATAGGTTTAAGGAAATTAAAATCTAGGAGTGTGAGCAAATACTCATTAGTTATAACCGCCGCTATCAAGTGAATATACACAAGTTCAGTTACGGACAGACACGTGGATAACTAAATTCTCTTTAAATAATTAAAAAAAAACTTCCTGCCAAAAATTCTAAAGACAATGGGATAAACAGAACGTTAAGATTAGATTATATTTCTACAAAAATGACCTTCATGTTTAGGCATGCCTAAACAAAGAGTGAGCTAAAATGTGAATTAAGCATCTGCGATGAGAAATTACTGAGGAAAATAGACACCAAAAAATTGATACAGACGGATGCACAAGGGTAAAACAGTATACCCCCTTCTCCGTTGAAGAAGGGGTGTAAATATCTATTATTTTTCACTGAATACTTGCTTAGAATAATTTTGGAAACTAGTTTGAGACCCCCTCTGAAATAAAATTAAGCAGATAGGTAAATAATTTTCATTTGACATGTTATTTTTATAACCTTGGCTGTATCCATATCATCCAATGTCTCCTTGGTGCTGTTCTCTTGTTCAACTCTGTCAAGTATTTCTCCTAAGACCATCTACAATAGAAATAAATTAATAAACTCATCAAACTGTTCAGTCAGCAATTTTTGTTGTGGAGTTTTTTCTATTTTTATTTCCTTCTTATTCACATTTGTTTTATAATTTAATATTTATAAAAATCTTTTTTTTGTAAATGAAATTATTTACCTGACACATCTCCAAATCTTCAACAAACAACCCAGGTTTGTCAAGCTTCATGTTCAGGTGTTGGGTTTCCATGTTTTCCTGAATCAAAATGTAATAATAAGTATTAAGTTTCCCAAATATAGCCACCCCATATTTTTGGTGTGTGAATTTTTACCCTTTCCCTCTCTCAACCGCGATCAACTGTAATTTCAAAAATATCGTGACATTTATCCCTTTTAGAAAATACTTTCATTGCTACTACCGGGTATTTCTTTTATAGGTAATTATGGGTAATACTACCAAAACGGTATTCATATAATATGTACCGAGTAATTGAATCTGACATGCTGAAAGTAAAACAAAAAATCTTTATATTACTGACTTAATACTGCAAAATATTCATTTAAATCTGAGGAGAAACATACGGAACAAGAGGTCCATGGGCCATAACGCTCACCTGAGTAACTTTGGAATGAAAGAGTCCCCCAGCCCCCTTTTACAACCCTCACCCCTCCATCCCATGAGAGTAAAGTCAAGAAGATGACAAATAATTTTCAATTAACATTTTATTTTTATAACTAGTACCTTGGCTCTAGCCATCAAATTATCCAATATCTTCTTTGTGCTTAACTCCTCTTCAACTCTGTCGACTATGTCCTCAAATACCATCTACAGTAGAGGTGATAAAATAAGATCGGTGCATGGTCGTACAAATATATATTTAATTCAGAAATATTGTTATGCCGCCCTTTATTCTTTCTTTTCAATACAACGAGAGATAAGATTCTAGTAATCAGTAAAATCTGTCTACATTTATCCCCCCCCCCTTCTATCCAGGAAAATTCCACGACTCTTGTGTCAAATATTTTTTTTTCAATAAGTACATTTTTTCTACACTATAATTATAAATTTTTATTCTATTCTATTGCAAGAAAAACAACTACCTGAGACATCTCCAGATCCTCCGCGAACAACCATGGTTTATCAGAATTGGATTTGGCTTCCATTTTGTTCTAAGAAAGGAAGAATTTGACGTATGTTGTTAAAAGAAATAAATAAAAGACAATAAGCTTTTACCCCCTTGCCCTCAGTCATCAAAAAAAATAAAAGACAATAAGCTTTTACCCCCTTGCCCTCAGTCATCAAAAAAAAAGAAGAGACAAAATATAGTAACCAACTGCAAACTGTAAGCAACACTTACAAATTACAAGTAATCTATTGGCCTTCACAGCAGTTTTACAAACTGTAATTGTGACGTCATAAGTATTGTGACGTCAGTCTTGACATGCTGTCATTGCTAACTCGTCTGAACCCAAGGGTTTACACTCTCATGGGTTCCGACGACATCATAATTGCAATAATATGAATAAATTCTGATGTTTTAAAACTAAAAATAAAAACGTTTTGTTTTCTGCACTGTATATTATTTTTTAAATCCATACATGTTGCAATTTTTGACAATAAAATTAAAAAAGAACAGTCTATTGATGTAAATAAAGATAACTTCTACTAGAGTATAGTTGATTTAAATCAATCGAATTTCAAATATATCAAAATTAAGATGCAATAATCGAATAATTAAATATTAGACAACATTTAAAGTAAATTCAATTATAGAAGTGCGAGGCTTCTTAAAGTTGAAAACTGGTGAAAATTTTAATTTGATTGCTCTGACATTAAATTCAGCACTTATATTCAAGCTTTAGACTGGTTATGTAGGAAGAATGCAACGATAAACCGTTTGACAGTATACCGCGGTTTATTTTTCCACGGTTCGGTTCACGATACCTCAAACTGAACGTACTAAATAAATAGTTGTTTTTAAAGCAATTAATGTACTGCTTTGTAGCAACCGACAATGATAAAAGACCGCTTAAATTTACTGAAATATTTATTACCAAGCGTTGCAACTGCAACAGTTCATTACATAAATAGTTGCAATCTCAACTACATGTACTAATGCTAAATCGCCGCTTATATAGAAAGGATAATATAGTTAAGCGGTTGAGAATGTAAACTATTAATGCAATAATTTATTTATGACAATATAAGTGTTGCACTACATGTCTATGAAAATAAATGAACAAATTTTAACATACCAATTTTTTGTTATTCCTCTTCACAGCGCAAGTAAAACTAGTAATTGTGACGTCATAGGTATATGTATTGTGACGTTTGTCTATTTATGACGTGTAATTACATACATATTCTTACAAAATGGAAGTATGTACATGAATCATATATTCCTAATGTATTAAGATATAAATAACACGAATTTCTAACACTGGAAGAATATGTTACACAAAAAATTAAAACATAAAAATAACACTGAGAAAATAATGAATTCAGTGACATAATTATAATTATTTTATTTTAAAAAAAAATTTCGGAAAAAAATATTTAAAATATCAACGTAAATGATAAATTTATAGATTCTAATACCATGGTCCGAATTTATCAGAATCAGAGTTAACCTGACACCACCGAATGTAAACAAACAGGCCAGTCTGGTTCCCTCCCCTGCTTTTCTCCGTCTTTGTAGAGAAAGAGGCTACAATAACACTGATCATCAGAAAACCTTACTCAAATGAACGATGTTGTTTGACTTACGACTGAAATTTTTAAAGTCATTACTTCTGATGTTTATTTGTATCAATAAAACTTCTTTTATGTTTATTGCTTTATTTAGTGTTTATATTATCTCAAAAGAGGTTGTTAGTAGGTAATATATTTTTACACGTAACTTTAATATGGCGACCATGAGGTGAACTTCCCGTTTTGAACAAGCTGTCAAAAGCCGGCAATTGCTCTATGAACAATAAGCCCTGATAATAGCAGTTGGCACTTGAAACTTTACAACAGCAATAAATAGGAATACTGATCCTTGATTAAGTCTCTTTTTGTTGCAAGATTGCATTAAGACTACAACTGTGGGAGTATATGGCACGCCGATTGGTTCAAAACTATTTTCTGCACGACCTTAAACAAAAATTACACGAGCAAGTCAAAACTTACACAAAGTGAGGAAAATATACACAAAGTTATTGAAATTTACACAAACTATACAAAAACTACACAATCAACAAAATATTTACACGATATAACGAGAAAGTTACACAAACGTAAAAAAGAAAACTGCACGAGTGAGAATACAACATCGACATAATATACGACGCATCCTCATTGTGCACATTTCATTAATATTCATTAGAGAACAGCTCAGTGTGGCTTGGATGCTTGAAACATATAAAACAAGAGGATAAATTTGTTAACAATATGTATCCTTTGAAAAAGATTCAGTGTTTTAGAATTACACTAGTCTCTCAAGAATATGCACAACGTGGTTTATACATGTAAAAACTGACAGGCACGCAATATGCATATAAATTAACACCCCCGATGATAAACATTTTACACATGTATACATGTAGATAATGTAAAAAGGGGGAGGAATATATCCAGTTGCGTGTTTAATTGTTAGATTTTTCCATTGTGTCATTCCTCTATATCGCGATTTCTTTTGAAAGTTCAAAACAATGATATTATCATAGTAAAGGTGAGTAAATAAAAACAGCACGTGATGTAATAAAGGAGATTTATTAACAAATCAAACTCTTCTCCTCCACCACCCACTGTGTGTACTTATGGTAATAATTAAGGATGTGGATGCGTGACCTTTTCATATCGAGAGATTCCCCCCTGGTGGTGCTGGAATGAAAGACACCTGTATGCTAATCGATTTATAGTTATTTGACACATCAATAATACCTTTTGATTGAACTTGAAGGTCACTAGCAATTCATACAGAGATGCTGTCATCTGGGTTGTGGAATTTGCACAATACATTTTAAGAAGTACTAAACAGTAAAAAAAAAACGAGCAAATACTTGCGCAACTTTAATTTTAATATTGAAACGAATATATCATTAATCTGAAATAAATATGAATGTGAAAAAGTAGTACATGTATGTAGTATTACATTTTGAACAAAGTGTGGTGATTATATAAATACATGTATCCACGAAAATGCATTAATATTATACAGTCGTTTTACTAATGTGAATTTAAGCTTTTCTGTTTTTATACTGTAGATTATTTTGAATAGGTAAAATGCATATAAAGGAGTTAATTTAAAATTATAATATGTAGATACATATGTAGTATTGCTTTTGAAAGTAAGGGGGTGCCAGATTACCTCAAGGTGGAATGCCACACCAACTTTTTATTTTATAGATCTTTGAGTCATCCTTTTAAAACAATGGTTTCAGCTCTAAATCATTTTATATGATTTTTTTTTTTGTATTTTTTCAAAGAAAATAAAAATAAAATTATTTATATCCAAATAAGTTATTTTCGAGTTAAAAGTTTGCTGTTTATGAATGCATCATATGAATATCTAATAAAATATGTAAGGAAAGGCTGGTAAGACTTTAATTTTATTTATAAAAAAATATTTATGTAAATAAAACACATTATTCGTGGACATTTTTTAAACGTATGGTTAAAAACACCATAAAACTAGTCACAACTGAGGACAACATGTTTGTCAATCATTTAAAAAAAAAATCAAACGAAATTGAGAAATTTTAAGAGAAATTAATTTTTTTAATATTTGGACCTAACCCGATCAAAGTTAAACTGATCCCGATCAAAATTAACACAAAATGAATAAAATGCTTATTTATTGCCTCTTCATATATTAACAATAAAGAAATCTAATTTATTGTCAAGTTCAATAATAATTTAACCCTTATTACACCTAATCAGACTAGTGTTTTTGAGAAAATGTTATTTATTTCCAATAATTACACTGTATACAATTATGGTTGGGATCGGTTTAATTTTGATCGGGATTGGCCAAAATTAAAAAAAAATCAATTTCTCTAAAATCTGGCTATTTCATTTCAATTTCTTTTATAAATATGATTAATGAACATGTTCTCCCCAGTTGTGAATGGTTTTAAGAAAATTTTAACCACAACTTTAAAAAATATTCACAAATTATGTGTTTTATTTTCATAAATAATTTTCTATTTAAAAATGTTTAATATCTTTACGGCTTTTCTTTGCTAATTGACAAGCAAAACAAGATAAAGTGTCCAATCTCGCAAATCCTACTCCGATGAGGTAGTGAGGGGCCTTCAATTCCAATCCAACAACAAAAAGGGGGCTTTTCAGTGAACATTTTACAATGGAAGAAGGTTCTGTTCGCAAAAAAAAAATAATAATAATAAAATAAAAATTCCTGATGCTTCGTGCCTGAAATATTTTCTAAGAATTCAAGGGTACAAGAAGCAGTCGATCGAAATGAGGATTGCAATACAACTTCAAACTATATATCAATATCCCCGGATTTGCATGCGCTTGACCTAACAACAGTTAAAAATTGGGGGTTGGGGTCAACCTGCATGTAAAGAAAAAATTACTTTAGCAAAATCTATACTTGAAAATAAAGGGGGGTGTCTACAGGCCTGACTGAGGATTCATTTTGTTTCATAAAAAATATAATCATGTTCTCTTTTTTATTATGGAAATATATAGGATGAAAAAGTAATCTTACAAGGAACTTAGTGTTTGGAGAATAATTTTAAAAATTCATGAAGCCGGATTCGAAATGTAAACAGAAACATCGAGCTCAATAAAGAATATGAATTATCTGTATTTTTCAAGAGTGAAAAACGCTTTTTATGACACTGCTGTATCCATTTCAATTTTTTATTGCATCCTATTTGTAACATTGTACATGTACGTACATGTATAGATAAACGTAGTAAATCACACTGTTTTTTAAAGTAACAATTAATACATAAAAGCGCATGACTGTACATAAAGCACAGAGTATGTTTATTCTCCCTTTACCTGGTCCTTTTTATTAAAATGAGAACAAGTAATCGCCATTACGAATGAGGGTAACGCTGACAAGAAATGTCTTGTTTTTATTGAGTAGTTTATAACTGAAAATTATGTGATATCATAGAAGGAATTCATAACTATGGTGGCATATTTCTGCCCCTTGTGTGCAAGTTATTTTTCTATCAAATATGTCGACATGCAAGATAGATACACTGTATGTTGACATGCAACATAGCTACGTCAACATGCAACATAAATATGTTGACATGCAAGAAAATTGCAATGAAATAAAAATTATAAAACAATCTTCAAAAATCTCAAATATTGCCCACCTGTGACATCCAACATACTAAATGCTACTTATTTATGTTAACATGCAAGATAAATAAGTTGACATGTAACTTAGATATGTTAACATGCAACTTATTTATGTTGACATGCAACTTATTTATGTCGACATGCAACTTAGATATGTTAACATGCAACTTATTTAAGTTGACATGCAACTTATTTATTTTGACATGCAACTTATTTATTTTGACATGCAACTTGGTTATGTTGACATGCGAGATAAATATGTTGACATGCAACTTATAAGTTGCATGTTGACATAAATATGTCGCATGTTGACATAATTTAGTTGCATGTTGACATATTTATCTTGCATGTCAACATAACTAAGTTTCATGTCAACATAACTAAGCTGCATGTCAACATAAATAAGTTGCATGTCAACATAAATAAGTTGCATGTCAACATATTTATCTTGCACGCTAACATAGATAAGAAGCATCTAGCATGTTGGATGTCACATGTGGGCGATATTTGAGATTTTTTATGATATTTATTTGATTGCAATTTTCTTGCATGTCAACATATTTATGTTGCATGTTGACATAACTATCTTGCATGTCAACATGTTTATCTTGCATGTCGACATATTTGATAGAAAAATAACTTGCACACAAGGGGCAGAAATATGCCACCATACATAACAAAAGAATCTAAAGAGCTCCAACCAAAGCTGATATCCTGATATTTTATAAGTATGAATGCAGGTGTTTTTTAGAATAAAATATTTTTTATGTGTTTTAAGTTAGATCTAAATATATGCTGTTTACATCAAAGGTAATCCCAACTTCTTAAGTTTAAAAAAAATATGTATCCATTCCAGCCAAATGAATATATATATAATTTCCTATTTGGAATGGTAAAATATATATATATATATATATATAATAGGTACAAATGAAAAGTACTAAATTATTTCTACAGCTTAATGATAATAATAAGCAATAATTCTGCGAATTTCATGAAGAATCAACTTTATTAATAGTTTAATTATGCAAGTGTTAATTTTATATTTATACTAGTAATTTCCGTTAAAGTTGTATCTATAAATTAGAAATTTTCAAAAGCTATTGAGAGTTTATTTAAATTAAAAAAAACAAAACAAAATAATTCTAACATTTTTTTTTTTTTTACAAAATCAAGATCCTAGTCAGCCGTTCTGTTTATCGTTAGGTACTTTTAGTTCGGAGTCGAGTGCATCATATGCAATGGGGTTTTTTTTTTTACCCTGCATTATACGATTCCTTCTCGTCACAATTTTTGTCTGGCATCAAATAATACCTCCATATATTGGTTCGGATCTTGGTCAATATAAGAAAATCATAATATTGTAGAAAAACTTTGAAGTATTCTCACAAATAGATCACATGGAAACACTTGAAACATTTGTTCGATCGGTAATAGCTAGAAATCGGATTGAGTTTTAACAAGAAATAAAGAAGCAAAGTAAAACACATGCCATCGTCAACGCCATTTTCCATTTCTCGATTACATCCAGCTAAGCATACAGGAAGAGATAAAGAGTACAGAAAACCAAGAACACAATGAATATTCTATGTGCATAATAATGACATGCGCAGCTGTATGCGCAGTAAAATTGTTTGTGTAATTTTTAGTTTGGCTGTTTAAAATTAAAACTACGTTTAACGTCACCCGCGCGCGTAGGTTTATGAGAAATTCGTCTTTGAAAAAAACAAACAATTCGGAATTCCGTATGTCCGTTCCGGTTTGGTTCTTCAATTAGCGACTGAATTCTGCTTCCCGTAGTGACAGAAAATGTGCTTTGACTGCCGGCGAGTGCCGCAGTTAAGGCAGTTGGTGTCTTATTAATGAAAACTAGAGAATTAAAGACTTTGGGACCATAAATGTAAGTAAAAAATAGATTATTTTATGATTATATTAATGACAAAGTCTTGTTTGTTGATTTTTTTTTTGTCAGTCTTCGAATCATATGTACAGACTGACAGTGACAGACTCTCAGTTCGTGATTCTATTGGCTGAACTTTTCATTGTATTTTGGAGAGAATCGAAAACTTTTTTTTACTGAGTGGAAACTGTGTCAAAAACCAAGATTTATATACAGTGAAAAGCATCATTTAAATCTTACTGATATGTTTCATATTAAAAATATTTCTGTAAAAATCGAAAGGAACAGTAATGAGTAAAGTAATTGATTTCTTCATAATTTAATATGTACCTACAAATAGCTACAATTTTTGGGAAGGATAATATACTTGTCATAACCATTTGATCAGGGAGAAGCTCACCGAAGATAGGGCCTTTTAAGTGAAGGAGAGTAAGGAAAGTGGTTGGGGTATTCCAAGATGTGAAGAATCCTGTCTTTTGTGTGGAATTCAAGGTATTAAATAAAGATAATCTAACAGCTATCAGTATGGTCCAAATATTAGTATTCACACTTTCAAAACTTAATGCTAGTAAATCTAGTACTAACTAAGAAAAAATACAACATCATTCAATTTGAGGATATTTCAACATGAACACTTTTAAATATTGTCATCAATAATTTTGATTGTAGATATTGATCAACTTTTCCCACAAGAAGAAGCATTTGCCTCCAGGGTACCATGGACGTGTGGCAATATAAATCCAAAGGACAACTGAGGCCTAGTTAAAAGCCACTTTCCTGAACATTCAGTTTTAGACTACATTGTTTGCTAACAATAGGACTCAAACTGATTTACATACTAAGGAAAAACTCTGCTAGGGAAATTAATCTTAGGTGTCATATCAATTAAATGCTCTTATTACTTAATTGTAATGTTTTTAATGTACTGAATAGGTTAATTTGAATAAATTCACAATTGTTTGAAAATTTTGTTTGTTTATTTTTTTCCTCCCTCCCTCGTAGGTTTTGAACTTTAGATGTGACGTTAAACGTAGAATTAACTTTAAACAGCCTTAATTCCTCTGCTCGTGCAATTTTTGTTTTTTGTTTGTGCATATTACACCCCTCAATCGTGAAAAAAATTTCGGATTCGTGTATTTTTCGTTATTTTTACTCAAGCCCTAGAGGGGCTTGAGTTATCTAAAACGATGCTAGGTCATCGAATTACTCAGTTTAAAATTTCAAAAATATATCATTTTTGTAGATAAAAATATTTATAGAAACAAAAATGAAGCTTATCTTGAAAACGTCTGTATATTCAAAGATATTAAGTGTTAAATAGCGGATTATTTTCTATGGCGAATGAACAATGAGTGAAGCGTCGCAGCCGCAACAGTTTCTATACAGAGACTTCACGCTTTCCTTTGCGTATGAATCTCAGGTAACTTTTTACAGTCGCCGACAAAGCATCCTTGGACGAGTCCACTGCAGACTCTGAAAGGTGACGCAGGTTACCCCTTCGTTAACAAATTCTACAATGCATGGCCAGAAAATGTATGGCTGTACCCCCCAACTGAAAATGCTTTTCACGGGCCTGCAAATGAAGTGTAATTTGAGAGACAGTAAAGTAAAAGCACAAAATCAATGTTAAATTCTCGTATTAAGCTTTGGTACCGGAAATTATATACTTCTTTTGGTTCGTACCGAATATGCATTGGACATGCCGCTCAGATAGATGAACCCCATCGTCTCAAGCCACGGTCCGCAGTAGGAGAGGATCGTACATTTTGTCCGTTGTTTGCAACGATGGATGAACCCGTAGTCACGTGGATTTTTTGGAGCCTGGAGCCCCCCCCCCCCTTTTTCACTTTTAAAAACTTTTCTACAGGCTTTTAGCAAGCTATCTTAATTGATGTATGTATTGAATGAGATGTACGTCATTAGGCAAACAATACAAAAACGTATATAGTTTGAATACATGTATACTAAATGTCTACATAAAAAATATTTCATTAAGAAACGGAAACGTTACTATGCTCTATAAAATATTCCTGAAAGTGTGTCACGTAAATTCATCTTAAAAAGTAATTAAGTACGATTAATAATTTTTTTTCTAATAAAATTCAATATATGAATGTTGTTTCATGTATACAGTCATGTAGTTTATTCAACAGAGGATTGAACTCAATATATAGCCCTCATCTTAAAACCATTTTAGGATATAATGATTCTTCTTAATTGACTTTCTACAGCTTGAGTATTTCTGACGTTTTGTCAGTATATACTTGTTGTGTTAAAATCTTTCAAACTATGTGCAATTTTTACTTATACGTGCATTTTTATTTTACTCTTGTATATTTTTCATCTAGCTCGTGTATAAAATCTTTATCTTTGTGCAGAAAATAGTTTTGAACCAATCGGCGTGCCATAGGAGTAGCTTTTAATAAATTTTACAGAATTTTCAATTTTAATTTTTATGGCAGTATCATTCATCAAAATAAAAACAAAAAAGACAATGATGTATCTCAAGGTAGTCTACTTGCATGCGACATCATATTGTAATCAGGCTAAAACCGTATAAGGAGTAGTATTTCACAGAAATTTCAGTTTTAGTCAACATGGCAACACCGTTCATCGTGATTGAAATCAAAAACTGATTTACAGATTTATGTATCTTAGTGTAGTCTACTTGTAAGCCAACTTAGTGAAGGTATAGTGAAATCACACCAAAACTGTAGGAGGAGTAGCATTTTGAAAGTAATTCAAAGTTTGAAAGTATCTAAATTCATGAAATGCACTTATATTCAGATAAACTTACTATAAGGTTTTTTCTGGTTAAGGATAGTCATCATTAAAGGGCATACGCAACGTAGTTTGAACCATATTGGCTTCTTCTCTGGAGTTGAAGAGTTCACTTTATGAAGGACTTGTGTACAATATACTGTTAATGTTTATATATGTTTTGTTATCTGTTCAAGACCCCTGGTAACACACGCTGATTTTTTTGTCTAAGGGGATGTAATGGTGCTATAATTTGAAATTTGATATATATCTCGAAAAATTATTGTTAGGTATAAAGGTACTTAGGTATGTCTTAATCTTTACTGAACGCACTCCATAAAAACTAGTTAATATTTTTTTATCATATAACGGAAGTATTAACAATTAACTTACGGGGTATAATAATTGTGCATGTAATTTGAATCTACACATGTATTAACTAAGGTTGAATAAAAAATGTTTAAAAACTCAATAAAGGTATCACTACTAGAGTAGACGAAAATGCCCATCAAATGCGCTATGGCTCTTTACACACAAACTCTCAAACGCCATGCAAAAATACAGTTAGCGTCGCTCTTCTTCTGAGATTTGCAAATAAAAACATGTACATGATACTAGACTAATTTAATAATAACACTATACATGTGAAATGTCAATTCAGATTATTCGCTCCGAGTTTGAGAATATTCTTTAGAACTGCAATGATCTACCTATACTCCATCTAGCAAAATTAATTCATGTTAAAAGTTTTAATGAATTATGCAAAGTATAAATTGGCCTGGAAGTAATGAAAAAAAATGAAAAAAAAAATTCAGTTGATCTCTCTTTATCTCTATCTTTCTCTCTCGATCTCCCTCTCATGCTTTCTTTTTGTAAAATTATGAAAAAAAAATTAAACCAAAAAAAAAAAATGTCATCTTTATCCAAATCTTGTTGTTGTTGTTGCATGTACTCGGGACGTTACCATCCACTTCACTGGACGCCGTTAATGAATCATCGTTTGTTTATATAATTACATGTACCACGGTGTATCCAAGTCTTTGCTGATGCTGGAATACATATCAGACAAGCAGATATTTTCAGCTGTGCTAGTAAATCAGAGAATTGTTGCTGACCCTGGTAATGAAGAAGAAACATGTAAGTACAGAAAACTAAAATATATTTTAAGTATTGTAATCTGATATTTAATTTACGCTGTTTAGTGCTTGTATGTTTTGTATTAAGTAATAAAATATTATTGTTTCCAATTATCTAGTCATTCCGTAAGATTTCGACTCAAATCAATTGGGTCAAAGGCTAAATTGTATGGTCGAGTCTATTATTTAAAGCAATATATGACCTGTAATTTTGATGTCAGAATTTTTTTTGTTACAATTATATTGTAATTAAGTTTGATTTTTTTTATTCACGTTAACTGTTTTCGCGTTATGTCGACAATTTGTGTATAAAATATAAGTCTTACATCTATGAATTTATTGATCGGTAACCACAATTCATGAAACTTTTGTCTTAATTGCTAAAAAAAAAATTGATGTGCATCTCGCGAAAATAAAGTGTTGCAAAAATTAAGAAGAACGTTTATAAACTTGATGGTCATGAAATTTCAACTAACTACGTTTAAATCAAATTACAATTTTAGTGGTTTGTGATATTTTTCTACTTTACCAGTTCATACATGTATTTATATATACAAAACTTTGTTGCATAATGTATAAAAACTGGAGTGACTGCATGATATTTATAAAAAAAAATCGGTTCTTTATACTATATAGAGTTCAACATTCAATATACTACCTGTAGGCGCTTTTCACTTAATGACCTTTTACCTCCTAATTACTAGACCGTGAAGCTGTTGAATAACAAACATAATACAAACCCGACTTTCCACAAATAATCCTGTCACTCCTGGATCGATATAACAAAAAAGCACCATTTAAAGACCGTTTCTTCGTAAATTCGTTTGTGCAAAAAAATTTTATTCAGAGTTGGAAAATATCTATCAGAAAAGGTGGGAAAACACGGAAATACAGGTAAATATAAAATACATGTATGACCCGTCGGTGGGTCTCGTATAAATTATAACTGTAACGGGTACTACGCCCATTTAGATATAAATACAGTGTACCAGGTTTTAGAAACCTACAGCGTGGAAAATTCAGCTTTAGTACACGTAATAAGGGTTACACCACCTTTCATTTTACTACCTCCTTATTTTCTTTACAAAAGGTTTTTTGTGTTCGTTATGTCTTCTTTATACAAATTCTAATGTATAGTGTATAAATAAGTTTTCCTATATATATATATATATATATATATATATATATATATATATATATATATATATATATATATATATATATATATATATACATGTATTACTGGTATCACTCGGTATCTTATAGATATAAATTCGAGAACTTTTGAGGTAGTATGTACGTTGAAACCCGTAGAACAGAATAAGTTTCAAGATTTTAGTAATGTTAAAGGAATGAAGATTATTTAACCTATGTTATACTGTGTAACATACATCTAACTTTGGAAAGTTTACGTTTTATAAACTGCGAAGCGGTTTTATATTACACAAAAGCGTAAAATTTCCCAAGTTATGATATCGTATAAAATAAGTTTAAATAAGCTTCATTTCTTATAATTCTATTGTAGTGTAGACTTTTTTTTCTCCAAAACTGGCTTCAAAAAGGACATATTTTCAAAGTGACGTAAAGCGGAGTTATACATTTTTGACGAAACGCATTGTGACGTCGGCAATTTAATATGTTATACGATATACATGAAGACTCAAATTTTTATCCAATCACATGACGTGTTACAACTAAAATTGAATTATTCATAATTTAAATCAATACTAAGAAGAAAAGAAATAATTTAGTTGTTACGTGTATACCACATGACTTCATTTCGTTTGTACATGTTTTAACATTGCTCGGTCCTTTTCACAAAAATCTAACGACTGATACATTCCTCAACAATTATATATCTTAAATTCACTGTTGAATAAAAGACATAAAAAGATTTTATATTTCAAAAACCATAAGTTACTTACTTCATTGTAAAAATATTCAATAAGAAAAAATAAAAATATCTAACAAACATAAATTATATGCAGAGATATCAAAGTTTGATCTTTCTATTGGCGTAAATATCCACTGGAGAAGTACGTGTAATACATGTAGTTGTATACGAAAAAGTAACAATGGAGATCAAATCAACACCACAGGCGATTTTAAAAACGGCTGATAGAGACAAAAGGGTTACACTATCGATAGTGTATGTTACTATATTGGTTTACCAAAAATCGGGAAAAGGTGTGACGATCCCAGATTTAAAAAGAAAAAAAAATGATAAAAAGGGGGGGGGGGGTCAGTCCCCAAGTGTATGAGATCAACACACGTACATGAGATGATCCTTCCACAATCAATAAGAAGTACTGTTCATGTAATAGCATTTCAAATAAAACTCTCTCTCTCTTTGTTTTATAGTCAGATTTTTGCTACTAATATTCGTAGATTTCTTGATTTACATATAATAATAAGATATATCATAAGATATACTAATTATTTATACGACTGAAAGTTTGAAACTGAAGTTTTCTGAACTTGAAAATATGATAGAGTCATAGGCAGGAGAATGAGTCAGCTGAACTCTTATCGAATACAATCTAGGACAATGTTATGTTTGCAGAGCTGTTAGTTAATGGAACCTCTTTTTTGTTGGTTGTTTGGCATTAAAACACACATCGAAAAATTCTTGTGCAGGTGAACGTTTGGCAGACGACGCCTGGAAGATAACCCGACATCATATTTTGAAATTTCGAAAGGGTGATCGTTGTTTAATGTTATTGGCTAAGCTTTCTCACAGGACTTAAAACTTACAGCCTCTTAATTATATTGAAATGAAGATGAAGGACTTCAGACTTGCATTTTCTTAATTCGGTTGACTATATTAATTGTTATCATGGTTCTACTAATGAGTAGAACTGATTATATATAGTTGATTAATTAGAAGGTTTTCGGGGATTCTTGTTTAGAAGGTAAACATTTTAAACAGGTTCAGGGAACGAATAATGTGCAATCAATATTTCTTAATTGTGAATTTATTGACAATTCCATTTCCTTTTATATCGGTTTCGTAATGTTGATTACGAGTATTCAATTATAGCCTTTATAAAGCTGATGTGAATTAAACATTTTCTCTTTTTAGGTGAAGAACTGGGGCGCTTTAGACGAAAAAATGGCGAACTGCTTTATCAAGTGCTGTCGGGTATTAAAACACGTTCCTGTTCGCATAATATGTTTTTTGGTTATTATCCTCCACTTCAGTGTTGTTGATTACTATCTGGTGGAACATAAAGACAGTACATGGCTGGGCTTCCTCGCAGCTGACGTCATCACCCTGTGCCTGTTTATTGCGTCATTTGTTCTATCATATCAGCAACTCAAGGGTTCAAACACTGACACAAAGATAGAGAAAATTGGTGTTTGGGTGGGTGTTGCATCTTGGTTTCTATATTCAGTCATTGTAGCGACTAAGTCGGGCATCATTTTTATTGACTTCGCAGATGATCTAGATGAAAAGGATTTTTTTGGTCCGAACACACTGAAAACTGCGTTGGCCTTAGCCGGAGTTATTTTCCTTTTACATCTTTCTTCGCTACATGACGCTAAACCAGGGTCGGAGAGAAGAACATACATAGAAGAACTATCAGGAACTGTTATTTTCGACATTTTGGATTGTGTGGATAGTATGGAACCGCTGTTCATCAAAGAAGATCGCGAAGCATTCCCGCCAGGTCTCGTGGAAGCCATTGTGGCCGTAGCCTGTTTAAATTTTGTTTTACCAACCGTACCCCTTCTGACCCTGTCGCATACTAAATTCGGACACGC
The DNA here is from genome assembly GCF_032062105.1 of Saccostrea cuccullata. Taxonomy (NCBI): domain Eukaryota; kingdom Metazoa; phylum Mollusca; class Bivalvia; order Ostreida; family Ostreidae; genus Saccostrea; species Saccostrea cuccullata. The sequence continues at coordinate 1,170,709 of NW_026940736.1, forward strand.
CAAGCTACCCCGGCGTTTGATCATGATACATAAGATTATCCTGGCTTACATTGTCAACCTCCCTCTTTTGGTCATGAGGATGATTTTATGGCATGGACTAGATCATGGCGTCTCCATTTTTTCCTTGAAGAATGTAATCGTGATCGCCATGATATCATATGATTTTTATGAACACCACGAGGCAGATATGGACAACTCGAAGGAAAAGCATAAGGAGCACCGAACGGAGAACGGAGACGAAAGTTTACCAGCGGATGCTTACGGATTGGAAGATCGTTACGACTACAAGTGAACCTTCCGAACTTGCAAACAAAAAGAGCAAGACAACTAGGTTCAAAGTTCAAGGCGTAAAACACGTACCTATGCAATGTGGAGATTTGAGGACCTATGTTGATATAAAGAAAGTGAATGAAAGCCCTTTTCGACAAAAAAACCCTCCCTTCTATCCCAAAAAAACGAAGCATTGAAGATGGTATTGTAAATAAGAATTGTTTTTCCATGGGAAAAAGTACAACGAAAAACGTGTTGAGGACCAAATAGTGATAAGTGAGTGTCATTAAATCGTAGGACAGAGAAGTAGAACTTTTACTTGACTAGAGTAAAAAATGTTTACGCACTGCAAGTATAGCATCAAGCATTCAAAAGAGTAAAGCTTTCTTCAAACAGATGTGTAAACAACGGTAATTTGTTCTGCTAATAAAAAATTAAGAAAACGATTTTTTTTAAATCTGATTGTTTTAGAGTTATACAGGAATTGATTCGAGAGAGAAGAATTCAAGAATAAAATTTAAAGAAGGTTGCCTTTTATATCGATTTTGATTTTTATGTCCAAGTATATTCGGGGGCTTATAATTTTCGCCCCGTTCGTCTGCCTGTTTGTCCTCAAAAACTTGAACCTTGCCCATAAGTTTTGATTGGTTGGAGCTATGGTTTCCATATCTCATGAATGCATTCCTTCTTTGAGTACCAACATATTTAACCTCTTTACCTTAAAGTATGACCCACTTCTGCAAGAAAAAAGATTAACATAGGCCATAACTTTTGAATACTAGTAGTTGGTACTAGGATTTTCATTCTCCACAAGAGTATTCATTGTGACAAGACTTACTCTATGATAGAAATATTATTTTTTTTTTTTTTTTACATTTTGATCATGATCTTCGAGTTCGAATACTTTTTAAATAACTTTAATCTCTTACGTTATAGCCTCCCTTTTGATACCAACAATTCTCACCTTCATCTTGCAGTTAAAAATGCATTTTAAAACTTAAACTTCACTGTCTTGATCCAGTGCCGGATTGGACAAAACAAGATGGCGGGTAAGATAAGCTATAAAATTACTCCTTCTCGTATATTTTATTAGACGATGCATCCATATCTTAAAAATTAAAGAGAAAAGAAGTTATTACATTAATTAATGACTATAATGAACATCATCCAATCCGGCACCAAAAATGCAGTCTAATCTGGCACAATTTTCATTAAAATAATCGATTCTTATCCAGCACTTGTCAACATTTTTAAATCGAAATATTTTTGTAATAAAATGGGTTATAACAAATAAATATAAAACAACGGGTCAGAATTACTCCAAAGTATCATTTGTTAGCCACACTCCAGCTGCTGGACGCATAAAACTGTCAAGATCGAAGAAAAAACAACTCCATGCCGCTTCAAACTCAATCGGAGAAATTCTGCAGTCTTCAGTCGTTAAATACTCGAGTTTAAGAGATAATAGGAAAAGTAGCAATTAAACAATCTAATTAGCATTTTACTAGGAATTCGACAGTATCTTCGAATCAAGCATATCTGACGGTTAACGGAGGATATTTACCGAAATCTCAAGTACCTACCTTTTTCGATTTGTTCCCGCCGCCATCTTGTTTTGTCCAATCCGGCACGGGATCACGACAGTGAGCTTGGTTCATAACTTTTGAACGGTTGGTGCTGGCTATAGGTCTTTTATATTTCCCTGAATACCATAAATCTTGAGTTTTTGACCTTGACCTTGGATTTTAACCCACTTTAATGTAGAAAAAAAAATTAAGCTTTGGTTATATAGGTAGCTTTTGAATGATTAGTGCTTGAACTTTCATATTCCACAGCTATATTCAAGGCAAATCCTTTCTTTGGCTATGATTATTATTTGTGATCTCTTGATCTTAATTTTTACTTGCATTTGAAAACTTTAATATTTGCCTCAAGTTGTCATTTGGGGGCGTTTGTATTTCTCAAAACCTGATGTTTTAGTACGGAATTTTTTTTTAGTTCCGAAGCCCTGGAGGGACATTGACTTACTTGTTATGACTTACTTGTTATAACTTTTTTTGTTTTGACTTATTTGTAAAATTGTGAATGTTTCGTGGCTAGTTATAAAAAAAGTGTAAGAAAGTTATTAAAAACATGTTGCTTGGCTTACTTTTATGATAAAAATTATATTTTGTCCTATTTTAACTGTAGTTTCTGATTAACGAATTGAAGTTTAACGTCCAGTACAGTTGTGATTTCTAAAGAAAATATTATTTTGCAACTTCCATTTTGCGCAATGACTGACAAACTGACAGTCACTACTATTTTATCTTGTCGTTAGTAATAAATAAGGATTTTTTTTATCTCTTTTTTCTGAAACTATACGTTGCCTTCATATTTCTCGCCACTCTTTGTAAACTAAACTTGTCAAAACTAATTCAAAATATCAAGAATTCAAAGTTAAGTCATAAGAACTAAGTCAAAACACATAAGATAAAAGTCAAAACACTTAAAGAATAAGTCAAGAAACATAAGAAATAAATCAATATCCCTAATGGGGAGTCCGTAATTAACAGATAAAAATTTAGTAATCACATCAATTTTGTAGGTTTAACTACAAAACTACAACTAATTGTTCTAAATAGCTTACCTACGCTCAGTTGGAACTAACAAAAAAAAATCTCAAAACAAGTAAAAAAAATGCATTTCTGATATTCCAATTCGCTTTTTAGCTCACCTGAGCTTTTCTGATCACATTTTGTCCGTCCATCTGTCCGTCTGTCTGTCCGTCTGTACACTTTTCACATTTTCGACTTCTTCTCAAGAACCACTGGGTCAATTTTGATCAAACTTGGTATAAAGCATTCTTGGGTAAAGGGGAATTTAAATTGTTAAAATAAAGGGCCATGTTCCCTCACAAGGGGGGGATAATCAAGAAAAGACAAAAATAGGATGGGGTCATTAAAAAATCTTCTTTTCAAGAACCACTGGGCCAGAAAAGCTTATGTGGAAGCATTCTAGGGTAGTGTACATTCTAAATTGTTCAAATCATGACCCCGAGGGGGAGGGGGGGGGGTACAATTGATAATCAAAGTTTTACATAGATATATATAGGAAAAATCTTTGAAAATCTTCTTCTCAAGAACCAATGGACCAGTAAAGCTGAAACTTATGCGGAAGCATCCCAGGCGATATAGTGTAGATCTAAATTGTTCAAATCATGACCCCCGGGGGAAGGGCGGGACCACAATTGGGAATAAAAGTTTTACATAGAATTATATAGGAAAAAATCTTTGAAAATCTTCTTCTCAAGAACCACTGGGCCAGAAAAACTGAAACTTATGTGCACGTGGAAGGATCATGGGGTAGTGTAGATTTCAAAATGTCTAAATTATGATCAGTGTAGGGTGGGGATCCATTTTGTATTACAATGGGGGATTCTGGTAAAGAACAGAATGGTCAAAGCTTTCCATGTGAGCGATGTGGCCCATGGACTCTTGTTTTGCAAAAATGTTGGAAATTTGACAATTTTCCCAATATAATATAATTAACTTTAATCTCTAACTTTGAAGAAATACTGTGGATAAAGAAAATGGGTGAACATAGCGCGCAGAAGGCCCAACAGCTTCAGATATATATAAAAACCATATTCAAATTGTGAATCTGCTATTTAGAGTAAAGTTCCCATAATTGATTTTTATGAAATCATGATAAACAAAAAGTTTTTAGGAAAAATTTTTCGTTAAAATTTATTCTTTTATATTAAAAAAATGTGGTAGCCACTAAGTTCGATTCTTGGCAATAAAAATCCTGAGTTGGATTCTCTATTGAGACTAGCACGATAACCACTACGCTTCAAGTATTTCTTGAAAAGATACGAAAGTTATGTCATAAAATTATATTTTAAAGGTATAGTGGGTTATTGCTCCATAATTTTGGAAACCAAAATATGTAAGTTTTTATGCAATCTTTGAGGATTAACTTTCACTAAAATGGAGAGAAGACCCATGCACTCATATCGAAAAATAGTGTTTATTATTTGTGTGAAAAAATGACTCATTTTGTCCTTTTTCGTGTGTGTATAATATTTCATAGGCAAATAACTGTGTGAGATTAGTGCAAGTTTTAGAGATTTTACATAAAGTTTACTTTATTGTTAGATGAAATATGGAGGAAAATTTTGGTAAAATTGAGATATAATTTTTCAACTTCATGTTTGTCGCATTCTTGGGCTAATCTCTAGTCATGTTCACCCATCTCCTTTAGATAACTTTGTGGATTAGAGATTAACTTTTATGAGTATTTTTGATTATTTAAGGGGGATGTACAAGCCATATTGGATCTAGTCTGGTGTAAACTAAGAAATACCAAGAATGCGCTTAAAACTCTACTAAACTAGCCCAAAGTTACTCAAAGTGCTAATGCACTAATTACCTACTGTTAGAGACCAAAATTAGTAAACAATTAAGTTTATTTTGTCTTAATTAGAAGAAAATTAATCATGTTAGAAATGCGCAGCCACAGCATTCATGAAATGAAAAATGCATTGAAAATGGAGTTAGTTTGATTCATTGATAATATGGCTACCACCATTTGTTTCGTTTTTTTCTTGTCATTATCCATAATTCTTGAAAATTTGATTTTCATATGGGTGTCTTCCTGAGGCCATGTGTTTATTTTGGTCCGCCTTTCCTCTGTCACACAGAGTTCGAATAACAATGATTTTAGAATAAATGCGACCATAATAACATCAAGACAAGAAATTACTAAGTAATAATCATTAGGTTACTGGTACAATGTATATTACTTACTACTTTTATTTGTTGCATCGCATCGTCTGATTAATGAAAAAAACGCGATTTTAACCTCACCCCAGCAAATCAGGAAAAACTGTTCTGTTTACAACTCGAAATTCCTCGTTAATATTATTCCACTGAGCACATGGTTGGCATGTGCATATATCTGCTGTGGATAAATCTGTTTATTACCATGATTATATTTAATCTTTATGGAACAAGTCTTGATAATTTGTTGGTTTCTTTAAAACTCAACAAAAAAGATAAAAATGTCCTAAACATATGTGTTTACGGTGGGTCTTTTTTCTGTGGCGATAGAAGTTATTTTCAAATGGGACACTGCAAGGAGGATGCTTAGCATTTAATTTGAAAATGTTAAACAATATGCAGTGCATGAAAAATAAATTGTAATTACATGTCTTACATTCGAAAAGTTGGTACATATGTCTATTTTGTTTAGAAGTTAGATAGAAAAAATAGGCAGTTATAGGATATCCTTCAGGCACCTCACATAAATAGCTAGAATGTTTGCAATGACCCACACATTGTATGGAGTAATGTTTGGACACAAAAACGCATCATGTCTCATTATGTTGACAACGTTGTAAGCTCTCGCTCATTGAACATACGAAGCTTGATAAAAAATAATGAGTTGTTTCTATGAAATTTAGAAGCAAGCACAATGTTTGCAAAGAAAGGTCCATTGCATATATGCTATGTCTATCATCGCAAAAAAAGTGAGTGCTAACCCCCCCCCCCCCCCAACCCCACCCCCCCACCCTCCCCCGAAAATCCTATGTTTGTTTTTCAAAATAGTGTCAAAGATTTTACTGCCTAGAAATGGCCCGACTCATTTTTTTGATATTCCATTACACGATATTTTTTTCTTTTTCTTCCGTCAACAATTCTTTTTTAAATTTTAAGAATTTTTTTTCTCACCTATAGAAACGGACCCAATAATTATAAATCGAGGGAACGAATAGGTAATTTGTGGGAACGGATTGTGTAATTCGAGATCTCAAATAAATTTTTACTTTTTGAAAAATCAACGTGTCCCTTCATGGCTTTCAACTGTTGCTCCTCTGTAATGAAAATTATAAATGCATGTTTATTTGACACAGTATACGAGGGGTGATCAAAAAGTAAACAATATCTTAGGTATTTGATATTTATATTGTTGAAATATTCAAGTATTTTCAAAGTATAAAATTTTAATTGAAGGTCTTTGATGGCATATTGCTTTATTAAAAACACATCCCTTTTCAAACTTGCTTTCACCGGGCAACATAACAAGTAGCCTATCATATTTAACCATCTGCCTTCCTTCACTAAAACGATATCCAATTATTGATTGAAATTATAGGAAGCCATTTAATTAATAAACTGCTTCACATGAACAAATTCGTGTACGCTACTTCAAAGGCATTTCTAAGGTATACATGTTACAAGTTCCACTGACACAACCATTTTTCGTCAAAATTACATGAATAATGACGTCATTTTCAGATTGTGACATCACAAACAAGGATCAAAACTGCAGCATGTGCTATTTATAGAACTTGTGTTGGGCTATCTAATCTGAACTGTGGTTTTGTAGATATAAGATGTTTCGCAAAATTTTTGACAACGCTTCGTACTAGTAGGTACTAAAACAAGGTCATTCGTATCAATTTTATGTGTCTTATTTCTTTGTGTTTTATTGTAAATAATTAAATTTTGATAGATAATATATTTTATCTGTGGCAAACTTACAAACTCTTAATTTTTAACTTTGATGGTGCTCATTTTTCCTTACCTGGAATCAAAGAGTTTAATTTTTTTTAATATCAATACGTAAACTTTATAACAACTGTTCAATAATAATACTAAATAAATTACTTCAAGCCACACTATAACACCTTTCCTCTTTTAAAAGTGTTCATATCATTTGAAATATTTTGCAGTTGTAATTCTCTTCTACATTTAGATATTGTTATGCCCCTCCATATTAAGAAGAGGTCTGGAAAACAAGATTCTGTGCTAAAAATATACCTCGTGTTGCTATCCATGAACTACTTTCATGGTTCTTTACACTCTTTTGAAGACAATGATACCTTGTTTTGAACTTGAAATTATCATTTAAAAGTGAAAAATTTAGACATTTTCTCAACAAATGGTTGTAGAGAGAACATTAATGCACAGTTTGCATACTTTTTTGGATTTTTTAAGGCTCTGCTGAATTCTGTAGCTGCGCAGTTATAAGGAGCATATCAAAAGCATTTTTCTGCAAAATTATAGATTACATATGCACAACATGCATTCGGTTATGCATATTTATTGTATCTTTATCAAAAAGACTAAAATTTTCATCAAAATATAATGTATTTTAGCCTTTTGAAGAAATGTTTACATTTTGCTCTCACTGCACTAAAAGTGGCCGTACATCCCCCTTAACTGCCAATTTTATTAACCTGAGGATTATATTTCTGAAAATTTTGAAGAAAGGTGTACACACATTCATACAAAGCGAGACAACTCGTAAACATGCAGCCTGCTGCCCTGCCAGCTGGCTTGATCATACACAATCTATTAATCTTCTTTCTGACCTTGACGATCAGGTTTACGAGAAACGCGACAGAAATAGTATCAATTAAATACAATATTTATTTTGTAGGTTAACTGACATACTGTGACATGTGGGCTTATTGAATGAAATATTTTACATTATATATAAAACATAATGGTGTAAAATTAAGACAATTAAACAGGTCCCTTTTATTTTATTATTTATTTTTAAAATTTTAAAAATATATTAAACATCAGAAATTAAAATTACTTGTAGAAAAATTTTAAATGAAAAATAAAGACAATTCCTTAATTTTTATTTCAAACAAGTTGAATGTTTAAGAAAATGGAAGATAAATCCTGTACTGCTTACAAGTTTCTCTTCCGTGTAAGATTTGGATGATAGAGACCTTTAGTAGTCTCCACGAACACGTTGCAAATCTCTCTGTTGTTGGATGTGCATGTACATGGAATATGAATCATGGTAAGACAGTTTATCTATTTAAAAAAAAACAAGATATGAAGTGTCAGATTAATGTATTTTAATAGTAATAAATTATGTAGTGAATGCATTGAAGAATATAATTTTAAGCATGCAATGTTTATTTTAATTTGTTTCGATAAAGAACAGTTATTTTCTTTAGTGACTGCATTTATAGACGTACAAAATGAAATTCATGATTATTAGATCACAATGACAATGTTCACATCGATAAAAGAAAAAATATTATATTTCAAGGTATAAGTGAAAATGTTGAAACACGATACATGGAAGGAATGATGAAGCTTTATATATAATTAAGGATAAACATTTTATTTCATCTTTTACATTTATAGTTAACTAACGAACTTTGGAACAGTAGAGAGCAATTTCAGCTTGGGGGGGGGGGGGGGGGCAACGAAACATTTTCATTTTGGGGTGGGGTTGGGCTATATGCACCAATCGGGACAATTCTCTTCGACAAAGAAAAGATATCACACAAACATAAGACCACTTTTTTCCGTAGCAAACTATAAAACGGCAAACTTACGCCACGCCTAACCTCCCCCCATACCTACGGGCATACAGTGGTCATATGCGTATGGCCAGGATAATCGAATTCGGTGCTGGTTCGAATCCTTCTGTTGACAATTGATGAACCTGCGACATTCTGTAGCTGCGCAGTTATAAGGAGCATATCAAAAGCATTTTTCTGCAAAATTATAGATTATATATGCACAACATGCATTCGGTTATGCATACATGTATTTATTGTATCTTTATCAAAAAGACTAAAATTTGATCAAAATATAATGTATTTTAGCCTTTTGAAGAAATGTTTACATTTTGCTCTCACTGCACTAAAAGTGGCCATACATCCCCCTTAACTTCCAATTTTATTAACCTGAGGATTATATTTCTGAAAATTTTGAAGAAAGGTACACATTCATACAAAGCGAGACAACTCGTAAACATGTATGCAGCAGAGATCATTTCAGCCTGCTGCCCTGCCAGCTGGCTTGATCATACACGGCCTGCTGGCTTGATCATACACGGCCTGCTGGCTTGATCATACACGGCCTGCTGGCTTGATCAAAAACGGCCTGCTGGCTTGATCATACACGGCCAGCTGGCTTGATCATACAAGGCCTGCTGCCCTGCAAGCTGGCTTGATCATACACAATCTATTAATCTTCTTTCTGACCTTGACGATCAGGTTTACGAGAAACGCGACAGAAATAGTATCAATTAAATACAATATTTATTTTGTAGGTTAACTGACATACTGTGACATGTGGGCTTATTGAATGAAATATTTTACATTATATATAAAACATAATGGTGTAAAATTAAGACAATTAAACAGGTCCCTTTTATTTTATTATTTATTTTAAAAATTTTAAAAATATATTAAACATCAGAAATTAAAATTACTTGTGGAAAAATTTAAAATGAAAAATAAAGACAATTCCTTAATTTTTATTTCAAACAAGTTGAATGTTTAAGAAAATGGAAGATAAATCCTGTACTGCTTACAAGTTTCTCTTCCGTGTAAGATTTGGATGATAGAGACCTTTAGTAGTCTCCACGAACACGTTGCAAATCTCTCTGTTGTTGGATGTGCATGTACATGGAATATGAATCATGGTAAGACAGTTTATCTATTTAAAAAAAAACAAGATATGAAGTGTCAGATTAATGTATTTTAATAGTAATAAATTATGTAGTGAATGCATTGAAGAATATAATTTTAAGCATGCAATGTTTATTTTAATTTGTTTCGATAAAGAACAGTTATTTTCTTTAGTGACTGCATTTATAGACGTACAAAATGAAATTCATGATTATTAGATCACAATGACAATGTTCACATCGATAAAAGAAAAAATATTATATTTCAAGGTATAAGTGAAAATGTTGAAACACGATACATGGAAGGAATGATGAAGCTTTATATATAATTAAGGATAAACATTTTATTTCATCTTTTACATTTATAGTTAACTAACGAACTTTGGAACAGTAGAGAGCAATTTCAGCTTAGGGGGGGGGGGGGGGGCAACGAAACATTTTCATTTTGGGGTGGGGTTGGGCTATATGAACCAATCGGGACAATTCTCTTCGACAAAGAAAAGATATCACACAAACATAAGACCACTTTTTTCCGTAGCAAACTATAAAACGGCAAACTTACGCCACGCCTAACCTCCCCCCATACCTACGGGCATACAGTGGTCATATGCGTATGGCCAGGATAATCGAATTCGGTGCTGGTTCGAATCCTTCTGTTGACAATTGATGAACCTGCGACATTCTGTAGCTGCGCAGTTATAAGGAGCATATCAAAAGCATTTTTCTGCAAAATTATAGATTATATATGCACAACATGCATTCGGTTATGCATACGTGTATTTATTGTATCTTTATCAAAAAGACTAAAATTTTGATCAAAATATAATTTATTTTAGCCTTTTGAAGAAATGTTTACATTTTGCTCTCACTGCACTAAAAGTGGCCGTACATCCCGCTTAACTTCCAATTTTATTAACCTAAGGATTATATTTCTGAAAATTTTGAAGAAAGGTACACATTCATACAAAGCGAGACAACTCGTAAACATGTATGCAGCAGAGATCATTTCAGCCTGCTGCCCTGCCAGCTGGCTTGATCATACACGGCCTGCTGGCTTGATCATACACGGCCTGCTGGCTTGATCATACACGGCCTGCTGGCTTGATCAAAAACGGCCTGCTGGCTTGATCATACACGGCCAGCTGGCTTGATCATACAAGGCCTGCTGCCCTGCAAGCTGGCTTGATCATACACAATCTATTAATCTTCTTTCTGACCTTGACGATCAGGTTTACGAGAAACGCGACAGAAATAGTATCAATTAAATACAATATTTATTTTGTAGGTTAACTGACATACTGTGACATGTGGGCTTATTGAATGAAATATTTTACATTATATATAAAACATAATGGTGTAAAATTAAGACAATTAAACAGGTCCCTTTTATTTTATTATTTATTTTAAAAATTTTAAAAATATATTAAACATCAGAAATTAAAATTACTTGTAGAAAAATTTAAAATGAAAAATAAAGACAATTCCTTAATTTTTATTTCAAACAAGTTGAATGTTTAAGAAAATGGAAGATAAATCCTGTACTGCTTACAAGTTTCTCTTCCGTGTAAGATTTGGATGATAGAGACCTTTAGTAGTCTCCACGAACACGTTGCAAATCTCTCTGTTGTTGGATGTGCATGTACATGGAATATGAATCATGGTAAGACAGTTTATCTATTTAAAAAAAAACAAGATATGAAGTGTCAGATTAATGTATTTTAATAGTAATAAATTATGTAGTGAATGCATTGAAGAATATAATTTTAAGCATGCAATGTTTATTTTAATTTGTTTCGATAAAGAACAGTTATTTTCTTTAGTGACTGCATTTATAGACGTATAAAATGAAATTCATGATTATTAGATCACAATGACAATGTTCACATCGATAAAAGAAAAAATATTATATTTCAAGGTATAAGTGAAAATGTTGAAACACGATACATGGAAGGAATGATGAAGCTTTATATATAATTAAGGATAAACATTTTATTTCATCTTTTACATTTATAGTTAACTAATGAACTTTGGAACAGTAGAGAGCAATTTCAGCTTAGGGGGGGGGGGGGGGGGGGGGCAACGAAACATTTTCATTTTGGGGTGGGGTTGGGCTATATGAACCAATCGGGACAATTCTCTTCGACAAAGAAAAGATATCACACAAACATAAGACCACTTTTTTCCGTAGCAAACTATAAAACGGCAAACTTACGCCACGCCTAACCTCCCCCCATACCTACGGGCATACAGTGGTCATATGCGTATGGCCAGGATAATCGAATTCGGTGCTGGTTCGAATCCTTCTGTTGACAATTGATGAACCTGCGACATTCTGTAGCTGCGCAGTTATAAGGAGCATATCAAAAGCATTTTTCTGCAAAATTATAGATTATATATGCACAACATGCATTCGGTTATGCATACGTGTATTTATTGTATCTTTATCAAAAAGACTAAAATTTTGATCAAAATATAATTTATTTTAGCCTTTTGAAGAAATGTTTACATTTTGCTCTCACTGCACTAAAAGTGGCCGTACATCCCGCTTAACTTCCAATTTTATTAACCTAAGGATTATATTTCTGAAAATTTTGAAGAAAGGTACACATTCATACAAAGCGAGACAACTCGTAAACATGTATGCAGCAGAGATCATTTCAGCCTGCTGCCCTGCCAGCTGGCTTGATCATACACGGCCTGCTGGCTTGATCATACACGGCCTGCTGGCTTGATCATACACGGCCTGCTGGCTTGATCATACAGGGCCTGCTGGCTTGATCATGAACGGCCTGCTGGCTTGATCATACACGGCCTGCTGGCTTGATCATACACGGCCTGCTGGCTTGATCATACACGGCCTGCTGGCTTGATCATACACGGCCTGCTGGCTTGATCATACACGGCCTGCTGGCTTGATCATACACGGCCTGCTGGCTTGATCATACACGGCCTGCTGCCCTGCAAGCTGGCTTGATTATACACAATCTATTAATCTTCTTTCTGACCTTGACGATCAGGTTTACGAGAAACGCGACAGAAATAGTATCAATTAAATACAATATTTATTTTGTAGGTTAACTGACATACTGTGACATGTGGGCTTATTGAATGAAATATTTTACATTATATATAAAACATAGTGGTGTAAAATTAAGACAATTAAACAGGTCCCTTTTATTTTATTATTTATTTTAAAAATTTTAAAAATATATTAAACATCAGAAATTAAAATTACTTGTAGAAAAATTTTAAATGAAAAATAAAGACAATTCCTTAATTTTTATTTCAAACAAGTTGAATTTTTAAGAAAATGGAAGATAAATCCTGTACTGCTTACAAGTTTCTCTTCCGTGTAAGATTTGGATGTTAGAGACCTTTAGTAGTCTCCACGAACACGTTGCAAATCTCTCTGTTGTTGGATGTGCATGTACATGGAATATGAATCATGGTAAGACAGTTTATCTATTTAAAAAAAACAAGATATGAAGTGTCAGATTAATGTATTTTAATAGTAATAAATTATGTAGTGAATGCATTGAAGAATATAATTTTAAGCATGCAATGTTTATTTTAATTTGTTTCGATAAAGAACAGTTATTTTCTTTAGTGACTGCATTTATAGACGTATAAAATGAAATTCATGATTATTAGATCACAATGACAATGTTCACATCGATAAAAGAAAAAATATTATATTTCAAGGTATAAGTGAAAATGTTGAAACACGATACATGGAAGGAATGATGAAGCTTTATATATAATTAAGGATAAACATTTTATTTCATCTTTTACATTTATAGTTAACTAATGAACTTTGGAACAGTAGAGAGCAATTTCAGCTTAGGGGGGGGGGGGGGGGGGCAACGAAACATTTTCATTTTGGGGTGGGGTTGGGCTATATGCACCAATCGGGACAATTCTCTTCGACAAAGAAAAGATATCACACAAACATAAGACCACTTTTTTCCGTAGCAAACTATAAAACGGCAAACTTACGCCACGCCTAACCTCCCCCATACCTACAGGCATACAGTGGTCATATGCGTATGGCCAGGATAATCGAATTCGGTGCTGGTTCGAATCCTTCTGTTGACAATTGATGAAACTGCGACAGACTGGCCGTTGTCCTATTCCATGTATTCAGTGCAAGCCAATGATCACTAACATAACATTGGTATTGAAGATTGCAAAGGTGCGAAGTTTTAACCCTCCCACCCCACCCCCCCCCCCTTTCATCAGACACGTTTGAAAGAGCCCCCCCCCCCATATGAATAGGAGTTTTTGTTAGGAAAATGGAAATCATTTGCATTTTTGCTCGTCAAGTTTTTCTTATAGGTTCTGATGCTGCTACGGCGCGGTAAATGCACATCAAAATAAATGTGTCTCTATTTATTACAGTATATGCAAAAAAAGATTATTGTAACTCATCAATTCAGTGACAAAAATTCATCGGAGTCTTAGAAACAGATGACTGAAATCAAACAAATGTTTGCTGATTTATGGAATTAAATTTTAACAGATATAGAATTCACCACAGTTGTAAGGTTGGGGAGGACAAGGCCTTTCACGAACATCAACCGCATAGATAGACCAGGTAAGAATGAAAAGTGTTCATATTATTTGAAATATTTTGCAGTTGTAATTCTCTTCTACATTTAAATATTGTTATGCACCTCCATATTAAGAAGAGGTCTGGAAAACAAGATTCTGTGCTAAAAATAGACCTCGTGTTGCTATTCATGAACTACTTTCATGGTTCTTTACACTCTTTTGAAGACAATGGTACCTTGCTTTGAACTTGAAATTATCATTTAAAAGTGAAAAATTTAGACATTTTCTCAACAAATGGTTGTAGAGAGAACATTAATGCACAGTTTGCATACTTTTTTGGATTTTTTAAGGCTCTGCTGAATTCTGTAGCTGCGCAGTTATAAGGAGCATATCAAAAGCATTTTTCTGCAAAATTATAGATTATATATGCACAACATGCATTCGGTTATGCATATTTATTGTATCTTTATCAAAAAGACTAAAATTTTTATCAAAATATAATGTATTTTAGCCTTTTGAAGAAATGTTTACATTTTGCTCTCACTGCACTAAAAGTGGCCGTACATCCCCCATAACTGCCAATTTTATTAACCTGAGGATTATATTTCTTGAAGAAAGGTACACATTCATACAAAGCGAGACAACTCGTAAACATGTATGCAGCAGAGATCATTTCAGCCTGCTGCCCTGCCAGCTGGCTTGATCATACACAATCTATTAATCTTCTTTCTGACCTTGACGATCAGGTTTACGAGAAACGCGATAGAAATAGTATCAATTAAGTACAATATTTATTTTGTAGGTTATCTGACATACTGTGACATGTGGGCTTATTGAATGAAATATTTTACATTATATATAAAACATAGTGGTGTAAAATTAAGACAATTAAACAGGTCCCTTTTATTTTATTATTTATTTTAAAAATTTTAAAAATATATTAAACATCAGAAATTAAAATTACTTGTAGAAAAATTTTAAATGAAAAATAAAGACAATTTCTTAATTTTTATTTCAAACAAGTTAAATTTTTAAGAAAATGGGAATTAAATCCTGTACTGTTGACAAGTGTCTCTTCCGTGTAAGATTTGGAAGATAGAGACCTTTAGTAGTAACTAAAGGTCTCTGTTGTTGGATGTGCATGTACATGGAATATGAATCGTGGTAAGACAGTATATCTATCTAAAAAAAAAAACAAGATATGAAGTGTCAGATTAATTTATTTTAATTAATAGTAATAAATTATGTATCGAATGCATTGAAGAATATAATTTTAAGCATGCAATGTTTATTTTAATTTGTTTCGATAAAGAACAGTTATTTTCTTTAGTGACTGCAATTTTATAGACGTACAAAATGAAATTCATGATTATTAGATCACAATGACAATGTTCACATCGATAAAAGAAAAAATATTATATTTCAAGGTATAAGTGAAAATTTTGGAACACGATAAATGGAATGAATGATGAAGCTTTATATATAATTAAGGATAAACATTCTATTTCATCTTTTACATTTAGTTAACTAATGAACTTTGGAACAGTAGCGAGCAATTTCAGCTTGGGGGGGGGGGGGGAACGAAAAATTTTCATTTTGGGGTGGGTTTGGGCTATATGGACCAATCGGGACAATTTTTTTCGACAAAGAAAAGATATCACACAAACATAAGACCACTTTTTTCCGTAGCAAACTATAAAACGGCAAACTTACGCCACGCCTAACCTCCCCCCATACCTACGGGCATACAGTGGTCATATGCGTATGGCCAGGATAATCGAATTCGGTGCTGGTTCGAATCCTTCTGTTGACAATTGATGAACCTGCGACAGACTGGCCGTTGTCCTATTCCATGTATTCAGTGCAAGCCAATGATCACTAAGTAAACATAACATTGGTATTGAAGATTGCAAGGGGCGAAGTTTTAACCCTCCCACCCACCCCTCCTTTCACCAGACATGTTTGAAAGAAGTTGCCTCCCCCCATATGAATAGGAGTTTTTGTTAGGAAAATGGACATCATTTGCATTTTTGCTCGTCAAGTTTTTCTTATAGGTTCTGATGCTGCTACGGCGCGGTAAATGCACATCAAAATAAATGTGTCTCTATTTATTACAGTATACTGTATATGCAAAAAAAAAAAAAGATCATTGTAACTCATCAATTCAGTGACAAAAATTCATCGGAGTCTTAGAAACAGATGACTGAAATCAATCAAATGTTTACTGATTTACGGAATTTAATATTATCTTATATAGAATTGACCACAGTTGTAAGGCTGGGGAGGACAAGGCCTTTCACGAACATCAACCGCATAGATAGACCAGGTAAGAATGAATATACAATGTGTGATTGAAAAAACCAAACCCTTAAAAACAATACAGTCCACCATCTCAAACTCAATCAAAAACTCTTAGAAAGTCTAATCTTAGTTACACTGAAATATTTACATTCACTGAATATTTTCTCCTTTATTTCTTAAGAAACCCCTTTGCGTTCATCACTGCATAAACTACAGTAGGCAGGCCGCCTGTACAGATTTCTTAATCAGTGGCTGTTCAATCAATGAAACGTATAAAGACCGTGACGTTAGCATCATTAATATAATAATTAATCTTTTTAATCCTACTTTAATTGATCATTTAAACAGATATAAATTTAAACAATAAAATGCTTTCTTTGTTTGTTGTTACTGGAATGAACGGTCGCAGCTATTGCAAAAAAAAAAAATTTCACATAACCCGCTTACGCAGGTTATGTATTTTTTCTGCAACAGCTGCTTCCGTTCATTCCAGTAACAACAAACAAAGAAAGCATTTTATTGTTTAACATTACCCTCTGAAAACAAGAGGCCCATGGGCCACATCGCTCACCTGAGAAGCTTTGACCATTCTGTTCTTTATCAGATTTCACCCTTGTTATACATAATGCATCCCCACATTACCCCACTGATCATAATTTAGACATTTTGAAATCTACACTACCCCATGATCCTTCCATTAACACATATGTTTCAGCTTTTTTGGCCCAGTGGTTCATGAGAAGATTTTCAAAGATTTTTCCTATATATTTCTATGTAAAACTTTGATTCCCTATAATGGCCCCGCCCTTCCCCCGGGGCTCATGATTCCTACAATTTAGAATCTACACTACCCCAGAATGCTTCCACATAAGTTTCAGCTTTTCTGGCCCAGTGGTTCTTGAGAAAAATATTTTCAAAGATTTTTCCTATATATTTCTATATAAATCTCTGATTCCCCTTTGTGGCAGCATCCTTCCCCTAGGGGTCATGATTTGAACAATTTAGAATCTACACTATACCAGAATGCTTCCACATAAGTTTCAGCTTTTCTGGCCCAGTGGTTCTTGAGAAGATTTTCAAAGATTTTTCCTATATATTTCTAAATAAAACTTTGATTCCCCATTGTGGCCCCGCTCTTCCCCTGGGGGTCATGATTTGAACTATTTAGAATCTACACTATATCAGGATGCTTCCATATAAGTTTCAGCTTTTCTGGGCCAGTGGTTCTTGAGAAGAAGATTTTCAAAGATTTTTACTATATATTTCTAAATCAAACTTTGATTCCCCATTGTGGCCCCACCCTTCCCCCGGGGATCATGATTTGAACAATTTAGAGTTTACACTATACCAGGATGCTTCCACATAAGTTTCAGCTTTTCAGGCCCAGTGGTTCTTGAGAAGAAGATTTTCAAAGATTTTTTCTTATATATTTTATATAAAACTTTGATTCCCCATTGTGGCCCCACCCTTCCCCCGGGGGTCATGATTTGAACAATTTAGAATTTACACTATACCAGGATGCTTCCACATAAGTTTCAGCTTTTTCTGGCCCAGTGGTTCTTGAGAAGAAGATTTTTTAATGACCCCACCCTATTTTTGTCTTTTCTTGATTATCTCCCCTTGCGAGGGGATATGTCCCTTCATTTTTACAATTTAACTTCCCCTTTACCCAAGGATGCTTTGTACTTAGTTTGGTCAAAATTGGCCCAGTGGTTCTTGAGAAGTCGAAAATGTGAAAAGTTTACAGACGGACAGACAGACGGACGGACGGACAGACAGACGGACGGACGGACGACGGACAAAATGTGATCAGAAAAGCTCACTTGAGCCTTCGGCTCAGGTGAGCTAAAAATGCATCAGAATTCAAGCCTAGGATCGCATAGCCAATAAAATGGTCTTCTTTAAATGCTTTACATGTTGAATATTTCATTCATTTCCGAGAGAGAGAGAGAGAGAGAGAGAGAGAGAGAGAGAGAGAGAGAGAGAGAGAGAGAGAGAGAGAGAGAGAGAGAGAGAGAGATGTCTAACTCCTTGAAGTATTTTTGGAAAGTAATCAGAGGTCATGCTAAATGACAGACTCAAGAACACTTGTACATCTTGTAACAATAATGTCCCTGGTAATTTTAAAACATACATGTAACAGAAGTTGTAGATAGATCTAGGCGTATTGTAATAGTGCCCAAATCCTTCAGCACAATGTTAATGTTCATCAATTTAAGGAAAGAAAACAAATCATGTAGGCTGTATGATTTCCGTTTTTGTAGTTGCTGGATTGGAAAGGGAAAGAGATGCCAGACTTGAGAGTACAAGAACGTTTAGAAATGTTCGCGAAGAGATGATAGGTAAGAAACACAGGCACCTAACGTTACTTATTTTTCTTTAAAGAGGCTGGGGTTGGCAGCCATTTTTAGACTATTTCTATCTCCTTTAAAAGAAGAGCTCAATTTAAAGATATACAATAATGATCAAATTTCTAAACTATAAAATGTATGAATTTTTTCCTTCCCAAATCATAGTTGATAGCTTAAGATACAATGAAGCGCATTGAAGTGGTAAAATTTTCTGTTTGGATGGAATGTTTTGAGCTATCTTTCTTTAGAAAGGAAAAATCGGTCAAATGTTTCAATCGAATACCTGTAGAACAGGTATTCTATGAATATAATAGCCAATGAAATTGACAATATACATATACACCGAGTAAACACGTGTTCGACTGATACATGTGTTATGCTTACTCCAATAAACATGATAAAATCATAATTATTTACAAATTCGTTGCAATGCGTGTTTTACAGAAGCGGGGACTCTACATAGAGCTCTTTCTTATTTAAAAATCTTCAATTCAGTGTAACTCGTGTTGCTTGTCGCAGAATGTGGGGTGTCCTTAAACATTACGACGAATATTTCTTTCTCGTTTCTAAAGAAGTGGGCGTGTCATTATGTTATAATTGACGTTCAATACATGACTCAGAACGTTTCATCCAAATGCAAAATTTTACCACTTCAATGCGCTTCATTGTACCGTATCTAAAGAAATAAGTTAAATCTGGTAGTTAATTTGTGATTAATTTGTTGACCCCCCAGCCTCCTTAAATAAAAAAATACCCTTTATACCTGATTATTTAAGGAATCACTGTCTAGTTTTGAGGGTATGCCAGGGCATCAACAATAGTGGGAAACATGGGATAATTTGCATAACGGGCGAAGCCCGTTATGCTAAAATTATCCCATGTTTCCCACTATTGTTGATGTCCCTGGCATACTCTCAAAACTAGACAGTGATTCTTATATTTCCATTTTTACTTGAAATAACCATCTTAAAATAAATCGAAATACCGTCTAATTGAGTAGATTTGAAATGCACAAGGCCCCATGACGTCAAATTTTACTTTAAAAAAAATAGTCCCAAAAAACACGAAACAAATTCATTGATTATTTAGTTACCGTAGTCAAATATCAACATGTATAAAATAAACAACAAAAGAATTTTAAATTATGACCAAAGCAATCTCGTTAACTTTAATTATATATGTGACCTAGATTTAGGTTGCAGGAAGCACAAAAACGTGTATAGACCTTGGTACACTTTCCACCGCCATATTGAATGCAATGTTACAGTTGATGAAACGGGAGTTGCAATGGTCAGCATGGTCAGGAAACCGATTTGTATGGATGTTAAGATAACAGAAGAAGTTGAGTTGCGTAAGAAGTTGGGTGGTAATGACTAAGGGACGATGTCTGTATCAGATGATGGAGTACGTGCAGATCCATGTGGCAATGTCAATTTCTCCACGTGGCTGTTTACCAGGAAGTGGAGTTCTCGATCTCGCGAGGCCTCGGTGATAGTGGACAGCGTTGCGCTAGTGACTTGCTTTCGAGCCGAAGATAATTCATTATTTATTTTGTTTGTTAAAAAGATATATCATATCAAATTACTTAGTAAACAATTAAACAAGACATCTATTTTTCTTGAGTATATATATACTCCAGTGATATACATGCAGGTTGACACCTGACCTTTCAGTATAGAGAAATATACATACCACAGGGTATTACCATGAAATTAACAAGGTTCACTATTGTAGTGTTTATCATAGAGAAAACAACTGGAAATGGAAATATAAATGTTTATCATTAGGTAAGGGCACATTTTTTTCTTTATTTAAAGAAAAATAAGTAACGTCAGGTGCCTGTATGACATTTTTCATCGTTTAGTTTATTTTTCTCACGCAGGCTGTATTGTATTGTATTGTACATATTTCATGTTTGTACCTTCTCTATACTGTAGTGCAGTTTTAAGAGAATCAACTATTGTATTGTATTGTGTAGTAAGAAATATAATATATGATTTACATGTAATTGCGGTTATTCAGAAGAGGCATAAAAGAAACATGCATATAACACTTCATCTTCGCTAGCCAAGGGTGACGATCCGCTCCTCTCCTCTTTTCACCTTCGCTAGCCAAGGGTGACGATCCGCTCCTCTCCTCTTTTCTGAAAAGAGGAGAGGAGCGGATCGTCACCCTTGGCTAGCGAAGATGATAACACTTTGGTTTTTGTTTTCAAAATGTATATGATTTTTATAACCATCATAATTTTTAATGCTTTAAAATTCAAACGATAAACATATTACTTTCAACCA
This sequence comes from Saccostrea cuccullata, assembly GCF_032062105.1. Classification (NCBI taxonomy): domain Eukaryota; kingdom Metazoa; phylum Mollusca; class Bivalvia; order Ostreida; family Ostreidae; genus Saccostrea; species Saccostrea cuccullata. The sequence continues at coordinate 1,191,905 of NW_026940736.1, forward strand.
AGAAGCCAAATTAAGCCCTTTTCAGATCTTGCGAAAAGAAATAGAATTCACACCGTCACGTATGCCACGAGAGAAACGTTTGCTTTTTTTCTCTGATTAGATTGGGGTTATGTTGGAGACGGAGTCCGATCCATTATTAATCGCCACACAGAAAGTGAGAGACTGCAGGAAATTAGGTTGAGGAGATAATATTCGCTGAATTAGAAACCCTGCGATTTCATCATACATATTTACTGTATCACAAGATAATAAAGTTAATAACTAAATTGTGCTTAAAGTCAATCGATTTATCGAAAATGAATATATACATGTGCAGGGAATGTAATAGTTTTTTCAATGTATATATACCGTTAGTACATTTTCGTCATCTTGATTTTTACAGAAGAATGCCCGACGGTGTTAAGATTGGCCAGATTTTTACTTGAAATAGAAGGTAATTATACTGGATGTCATCAACTGAAGAATGTAAACATGTACATGTATATAAAAACTGTCGCTCCTTATCCAACCTTGATTTCTTTTATCCAGCAGAACAAGGCATCATGGGAGATTAGAAGTTTTGACTAAAACACGGTCACATAAAGATGCTGTGATCCATATTCCAGGAATAGAGGGGAAATGTGCCATATAGTTTATATAGTTTTTATTAAGTACTTTATTTTCTGTTATAACTAATGTGTTTTTTCTTTCCTGATATTCTTTGCAAGCTTATATTGCTTTTAGTTTTTGTTTATTTTTAGGTATTTTTATATGTTATCTATATTCATATTCATGCTAACCAAACATTCCAGTTTTAATAATAAATGTTAAAAGAAAAGCAATTTTGCAAACTTACATTTCTTTTATATAAAATGCTATGATTTCTTGGAAAATGGGTGTGCTTTGTATCATACCATGAGAGTTCAAAAAGTCAGAGTTCGACCAAATTCAAAGCCATCAAATTGCGTATTGGAGCAATCTCTGAGTAGAATGTTTCTCTCTACCCCCCCCCCCCCCCACCCCCGCCTTCATAAGAAAAATTATTATCATTCACTTGCAATTCAATTTTATGCATGCAATGTCCCAAAAATGAGTTCCATGCTTTTGATATTCTCCTAGATGGATTTTCATATATCTATTGCAAAATGGCAGTGGTTCGTATTTTTTTTAAGCTTTTGGGTATGAAGAACTCCGGTTGAGCAAATTTGCAGTGATGCAGATCGCTCGGCATTATAGTGTGGACGTGTCCTATTCCTGTGAATCCTTATAAAACTGACATCCGCCACTAGAAGGTCTTTAAATTTCTATCATTGATGTAGGTACATATGTTGGTCCTCGTTGGGTTTGCAATGATGCTTGTGAATGATCGAGGCAATTGTCGTGCACGGACCTAGATTTAAGATTCGCAACATCGTTTTCCATAGGAGACATATTCCTGTCCATTTGAACTAGAACTGATCATAGTATACTAGTAATTCCACTGGAATTAAAACAAAAGTTTTGACTAAATATGAATTAACCAACCATCTGATAATGGATCTGCTCTTGTTTGACGAACGATAATAAGAAGCTTTCTGATAGCAAGGTACCATAAACTATGCAAACATACTTTATTGGGTGTTCTGTTCATAACATTGATGTGTTAAAGATGGACACAGCTACATGTATTTTAATATTCCTTTTCAACATCGATCCCCTCCCCCGCAGTGCAGTCTTTTATTAATGTATATTCAAATAAATATATTATATATAATATTTATTAAGGGAAAAAATATCATCAACGATCCTCTAACAACACCCCTTCCCTTTTAAAAAAAAAATGGGTAGAAATGAGGGAACTTCATCAAATGATGAAAAGATAACGTCTGCACAATTAAGCTGCTCTGTAGGATTAACTTGTCAAGTTTATCTTACCAGCACAAAAGTTACTTATCACTAACTTGGATCTAGAGCGTCCAGGAACTATATTACTCTGTGTAACATCAAATTCTCAGGATTTTATAATTTTATAACAAGGCAATATACCCTTTATTTGCCAAAAACGATCAAAGTCAACACTTAACAACTTAGGATACCCACGACCGGCTGAATTAATAAGTGCGGTGTGCAAGGAGAATTTTTTGGTGACTACGAAGTTTATTCAGGGTTGTAGATTAAGTTAACAATGAACCCTGTGCACCGACAAGCTAGGAGAAAACTTTTACTATGGACGCTTATAGCGGCCGCCGTGGGGCTAGGAATCGGTATGATAATTGGAAGATTTGGATTTTGCTCGGAGGATAATAATGAAAATGTTCCAGGGATACCAGAAAGCCTTGTTCAAGATGGAGACCCAACCATCTCCTCCGAGATCATTAGTCAGATTAGGACCGAAAATATTAGGCAGTATTTACGGTAATATATTGTGATTTTCTTTTTTTATTATTTGACTTGTTGGTTAAAAAAAAAAAGAATTTGTCATATTCATCAAAATGTTTTTGGTTGCACACAAAATTTGATAAATACGCACTTTTTAACTACAGGCGAGATCCCATCAGTTGTGTTTTGAATGTGTTAATTTCATAAATATCATGCTACAGTGTACGTTTCTTGTCCAGATAATACACCCTTTTGAAACTCAGCACTATTGAAAGATGTGAGATATTCATTTTTAGGGGAGACCAATAAAAATGTTGACTTTACTTGCGCATGTACTTAGTATGTTTTATGACAAGTACATGTATAAACACAGAATTATCCCAAAATAAAGTGCAATTTGTTAATAACTAATTATGTCATGATATTAACAGTACGCAATAGAAACATAATGACCAGAGTCTTTAAAGAATAAAATGACCCCATTAGTTTATTTTTATCTGTCGTACAAAGATTTTGTTTACACTTCCTTATCCCATCACATTTTGTTGACATATTGACGAACCCTCCAAAGTTAAAAAAAAGTTTGTTTAAAATGAGTGAGAGTTATCCTCTTAATAATTTTTGAGTATGTTCCCCCCCCCCCCCCTTCCATGTCATCGTTTAAAAAACGATACATCGTGTATCGTACCGGTCTAGGCACTGGCGGATTTAGAGGGGACCGCCCCATCCTTTTATGTCTAAAATGCACATAAGATTCAATAAATCTTTTTTTTTTTGGGGGGGGGGGGGGGGAGGAGGTGGTGTGGTGGCTGTGGGCCCTTACCCCGACCCCAAACTGGTCCACCCTTTCAAGATCCCTGGATCCGCCACTGCTAGCGATTGCTTGGTTCTCTCTCTTGATCTTTCTCTTATCAATGCAGAATCACGGTTTATCTCAAGACAATATATTTCTCCCGTTGCTTATTTAATGCATTTATGCCACTACAGAGGACAGGTTTTTGGGGGTGAGCCATGAGCACCCTATTTGACATACCTAAGTTAAGGTGGGTGACCTTATAAATCTGTTCCTCATTGTAAGATACCTTTGTCGCTGTATATCGAAAGGGCTAATGTTTAACTGAAAAATAAGATGGTACATGCAGTTGAATTATTAGTTTGTGTTGTTATCTAATGGACAGGGGATGCCAATATCGCTAACGGACTGAATCAAAGTACTAAAAGTACTGAACTTATAAAAAAATTAAGAAACATTTGCCTTTCAAACTGCCAGGTTGGAATACTCTTCTGAAGATGAGTGCAATATTATTTTTGTGATATATACTTGTAATGAATATAAATGTATCAAGAGACTTTTCAATATGTTACATAATTTAGCTGGTCAGAGATATTTTTTTTTGAAAATAGTGCTATGACAACCGCAGTTTACGTCATTGAAAATGAATAATTAATATTTTAATGGAAAACACAGAAAAAATATTGTACGTTTCTTTAAATAGAGAACTCTCCAGAAATCCTCATCTTGCCGGAACAGATGCAGATTATGATCAGGCCAAGGATCTTCATGACTTCTGGAAATCAGCAGGTCTTGATGAAGCGTTCATCACACCGTACGACGTACTGCTGTCCTACCCGGAAACAAAGGACGAGAGCAAGATGAACCGGATATTCGTCTACGATTCTTCTAATAACATTGTGTGGGAGTCCGCCTTGTACGAACCCATCCTGGACCCGAGCGAAAACAAGTCAAATGTTGTACCCCCATTTAATGCCTACTCTGCACCTGGTGATATAAGTTCGGTAAGCGAAAATTCACTGTTCTTTTTTTACATTTGATAATTTGCGTAAACCTTTAAAAACAAATTTTTCACTTTTAGTAATAGAAATGACATGTTTTTTTTGGGGGGGGGGGGGGGGGGGGGGGGCAAGTTTCAAATGTAAGCGTGTAATTAATTTGATCGTGGGATAGAATTCTACTAGTATTTGTAAATCCATCTATCCACAGACAAAACATGATGATTAGTATTCTTCTACACTTGTTAAGACATGAACTTGAGGAAAATTTGAAGAGCAGATATTGTTTTTTTCTGTAGACGGACCTTGTGTACGTAAACTATGGACGGGTTGAGGATTATAGATGGCTGGCAAACAATTCGAACATCAACGTTACAGGGAAAATCGTACTGGCTCGGTACGGCAAAATCTTCAGAGGCGACAAGGTCTGTAAAACGGGGGGTTGTTATGGACAGGAACACTTCCCTCTTTGATATACACTCCAGGGATTATTCTTTCCTCCATTTTTCTTCTCCCCATTACTTTTTTTTTTTACAATTAATAATCCCTATATAAAGATTTTTAACAATAATTATATTTAATGCAGAATACACTTATATTATTAGGGATATCTATATAGCATGATATCTGTGAGGACGATACGCATATCGATATACATATGGAAAATATCGAAATATCGCCCCAAAAAATCTTACTTCTGTTTTTCTTTGTTTATTTAACATTTTGAGTAAACTTTTTTAAATATGAAATTTAACAATAAACCATTTTTTTTTAAATCACCAGGTGAATATAGACTAGTAGACTAGTAATGGGAGGGGGGGGGGGTTCCGTCTCGTTTCGTTAAGTATATTTCTTTATATAAGGTCCATCAAGCTTACCTTCATGGGGCTACAGGAATAATAATCTACTCCGATCCGGCGGACTATGCCGAAGACGGTGAGAATTCGCAGGTGTACCCCCACGACTGGTGGCTCCCAGACACGGGCACACAGCGGGGGACGATATTTCTAGGGAAGGGAGACCCTCTTACCCCGGGATACCCGGCTACAGGTATTATACTCCCATGACATTCTCTATATTATAGTAAAAAATGGTTATAAATAAGGGCCAGGGACGCATGATTTTGCTTCGTTATTAGCGAAATTCGTTATATCCGTCAAGTTTAGAATATACACTTTACATGTATAATAAAGTCACAGGGAATGAAAATCTCAGTGACTTCACTGTAAGCATCAATTCATTATAAGCATGTTGGCTATAACCGAGTTTAACTGTATTGCAAGGTTTTACATTACAAGATCTTTCATTTCTGATTTCATTTGCAGAGAATGCATACAGATTGAATGAGAGCGATCCAGAGGCAAAGCTTCCAAAGATCCCCTCACATCCGATTGGATATGGTGTTGCCAAAACACTGATTGGGTAATTTGTTGGAATGATTTTAAATAATATATTTTCAAATAACGGTATATATATGTACTTCTGATATCTGTGAAACAATGCATGTACCTTTGAGTTTGATCCCACCTATCTGTGTTTTTTTTTACCTCTTGACATATCTTTATTGTTTAATAGTTTTATTAGATAGATTGTTCGTTATTTTCACCTTTTCGTTTATATGTTAAATTCAAGAAATAACGTCATTTGTTTATGTCACTTAAAACAGATACATGAGTGGAGATGAGGTCCCACAAAGCTGGAAAGGAGCCCTCAATATAACTTATAGATATGGCGGACAATTAAGTAACTCTGGATGGTATGTGAACATTAAATCGTTTAAAGAATAATTATGATGTATCGATTTTAATTTTAAATACATTGCCATTTTCTCTCTTTAGGCGGATAAGAATAAGAATTTCTACGAAGAATAGTAAAAGAAGAACATACAATGTTTTTGGGATCATCCGTGGAAGAATTGAACCTGGTTGAGCGAATAAGAACCTATTATTTTAAAAAAAAAACATTTGTTTTCAATTTAAAAAAAAAATCAACGTTGTGTCCATTACTAGCAATTTGCAAAATTTTGATTTCTCAGATAGGTATGTGTTAATGGGCAACCATCGTGACGCGTGGGTTTTTGGAGCGATTGATCCCTCCAGTGGAACAGCGGTAATGAAAGAGGTGTCCCGAGTAATGGGAAACCTTGTTCAAACAAGTAAGTTTAAAATGAACGAAGTCTTTTAAACGGTTCATTGATTATTAGACTGAAAATTACACATACACATAAATTGATAGCAAAGTAGACTTTTTATTTCTTTCTAATACCTTAGCCCTATATGACCTATTCTACTACTAATTTTGATTTTGTTTTTCTTAAATCTTGTCTTTGTAGAAAACATTAGGCCTATATAAAATATTCTGCTATTTTGGTGAATTGTGAATTTTTTTTTTAAACTTGGTCTTTGTAGACAAGTGGCGCCCACGTAGAACGATTGTTTTCTGTAGCTGGGGTGCGGAAGAATATGGACTTATAGGATCTACCGAATGGATAGAGGTGAAATAAATATAAATATAAATTTTATTTTTGAAAAACTAGAAAGATTCATTGAAAATAATTTCTTTCTTAATTTAGCAATATGTGAAAAATCTGGGATCTCGAGCAGTTGCCTATTTGAATGTGGATATTGCAGTGCAAGGTACTTTAAATGAATTCCGCTATTCCTTAATTACATTAAGTGAAGATTTAAAATAATTAATAAGTTTTTTTTCTTAATTAGGTAATTACTCTCTTCGGTCGCTTGGTACTCCGTTGTTAAACTCAGTTATTTACGATGCTACAAAGAAGGTTCCAAACCCGGACGAGCAGGAATTATCAAGTAAAACCGTCTATGATAAATGGTTGACTAGTTTTCCAGACACAGACAATAAACTTCCAAGGTATAATTCTTGCCAATCTGACATTGTCAGTCAAGTATTTTTTATTACACGAAACTGCTAGGCACAGTGTATTCTGTAGAATGAAAGTGACTATAAATTCACAGATTTTATTTTACGATTTCAGAATTTCGGACATGGGGTCTGGTAGTGATTATGCCCCTTTCATCCAGCGTGTTGGTTTACCCTGTCTGGATATTCGATATACATATAATTCAGTGAGAATTTAAAAAAAAAACAGGAATTTCATATCTTTTATCACAAACGGCATGTTTTCGTTGGAAAAAGAAAGGACAGTTCAATAGTTATTTTCATCTGCCTTGCTATATTGTATGATTAAACTATCTGTGAACATTTTTTTACAGAACAAATACAAAATTTCTTCCTACCCACTTTATCATTCAAAATACGAGACCTTTAAGGTGGTGGATGAGATTATGGACCGCGGTTTCAAGGTACCAACTGTTTTCTCCGATTCATTTTTGAACAAAAGTGAAAGAATTTGCATGAAATTTGATATGAATAAGTGTCGTATTCTAAACTTGTTTCACAAATCTGCATATGCAGAAAAAATTCAAAGAAAGACAAGAATTGTTTTTATCATCGAATATGTAGTAATGACAGATTCCTTTCGAATATAGCGTCACCGGGCAGTGGGACAAACGTGGGCGGAGTTAGCACGGAACCTTGCTGACTCCCTAATCATTCCTTTCAAAGTTGAGGACTACTCCCTTAAACTGCATAATCTTATTAAACAACTAGATTCTGATTTTGGAGCCTTAATGAGAAAAAACGGGATTCAATTAGGCAAGACTGCGACTTTTGATCTTTTTCACTTATATTTTGACTGTAAAACATCTTTTTCTAATCTAATCTAAGTTCTAATTTTGTTTTTGTTGGTTTTTTTAAATTCAGATTTACTTTACAACGCTTCAACTTTATTCACGTCTGAGACAACAGCTTTTCAGAAATCGGTTGACGCCGTAAACAAGAGAGAGTAAGTTTACACGCAGTGTGAATTTCTTCAGATGCAGAAACTGCATTGAATATAAAATAAAAGATAAAAATGCAAGTGATCACATGTTAAGTTTAATAGACAAATATCATCTTAATCTTAATAGCCCATTTGCTATTCGGAAAATAAACGACCAGCTCCTGCAGTTAGAGAGAGCATTCATTGACCCCCAAGGTTTACCAGGGCGCCCATTGGCCAGGTATAATCACGTGTTTATTAGTCAAAAGTTTGAATCGAATCGTAAACTTTTCAATTTGAAAAAAAAAACCGCAGATATTTATGTTATTTTTTAACCAATTTATTCAGACACATCCTGTTTGCGGAGAGTAGTGTCAATACCTACGCTGGTAGCAGTTTTCCGGGACTCGCGGACGGAATGTTTGAGATAGAGGGAAGTCCAGATGAACAAAAGAGATGGGAAACAGTGAAGAAGCATTTTACTGTAATTCTCTATACAATAGAGTCAGCGGCATCTACTCTTCGTGAAGCGTCCAGATTTATGCCATTGTAGCAATACAGTGTGTTAAATATTCAAACTTTTGTTTGCTTTCAGAAACTAGTCTTTACGTATGTTTTCATTATACATGTATGTTGTACTTTTTCTTGTAAACATTCATTTCATAATCAATACGTTTTATCATTATGTACATTTTCCATCTGTTCAAATGAGTTTTTAAATGATTCCGATATATACAGAAAAATAATAAATTTATTTTTATTTCTTTGACTTATTTTGTCGAAGACCAGCAAGAGAGTGCCCTCTCCATCTCTTTCTTATCGGAACGTTAACAATACTGTATAATATATTTCATAAAAGTACAGTACATAATGCTTCCTTTCAGGTTAACTAGCAGAGTCCTATAAAAGATGAAAGAGACATGATATATAAATGGAATCATAAACAAGTCTAATTGGAAATATTAAAAAAAAATATTCGAATTATCCTAGTGATTCTGAATTTCTTCCCTGGACAAATATACGTATGATATGATGCACTAGCTGCGTAACATTTGACTCAACATAATTTTACAGTCGTTAATTAAATTAAAATCAGTAGAGGTTTGGTAATGATATACATACCATTTACTTTGACCAGAAAACAGAATAGAACGGAATCCGCACGGGTTTTCTAAAAGACATACGGGTTCTGCATGTCCAAAACACGGACACGGAATCCGAGTCTAAAAGTGAGGAATCCTCGCACACTCAAACATAGGTGGAGACCCGGAATCCGTGTCCAAGGGAGACTGCTTTTCCGGGTTTTGATTCAATCTCCTTATACAAATCTCTTGCTTCTTATGTGGGCAGAGAAAATGTTTCAGATCATTTGGAATAGTTGTCAACTATACAAGAGGAATATCTTTGTATTTGTTCTTAGTCCACTTAATATGTCCATGTGCCATCGTCCAAAGATGTCATCACTTATCTGAGGTTTCAGAGGTGGACGGTTAGCTCCATAATTCCTTGTGCATTGTTGTCAGGTTTCACAAGTCGGAACAAATCTTTAAACGTCATCGTGCATGGAAGGCCACCAATAAAAATGCCGTTTTCTATAGTTCAAAAGTTGTAATCTTCGGCTACAATGTTTTTTCTAAAGCTTGACACTGTGGGATGTGGAGACCTGTCCTTCGGATGAGAATGTATAATCGAGGCCCCGTGTCGCAGTAGGTGCTGGCACGAAACTACTTCAAACTTGCCACAGACATTGCTGCAAACTTGCTGCAATGAAGCTAAAGAAACCATGACAAACTTTGAAAGCCTCTGTGTTTTCAAAAAGTTTGCGACAAGTATCGACAAGTAACAGCAACAGTTAACCATGCAAAAGAGGTTAACTGCTAGCATGCTGCGAATAATAAACTCTCAGATGAAAGATATGGAGATACTAGTAACATTAATTGTTCAAGCTCAAAACTCCATGATTAAAACATATGGAGATAACGAACGGTTCATAAATCAATACTAAATAGGAGCATCTAGCAAACATGAACCTCTAAAACATCAGAGGTGGGATCATGTGCCATGGAGAAGTAATCATCCCCAGCCGACCGGTTACCCCGCTGTGTGCTCCTTGTCATGATCGGGAAATAATGGAAAAATTCGACGTCAACTCAGTGTATAAATAATGGACTAACAATAAGTATGAAAAATATCACTCAGCATTTGACTCAGTGATAAATTGTATTTACTGACAAGGTCATTGTATCGGCCATAGAACTTACAAATTGATTACTTTCAATCTGATTAAAATCAGATCCTTTGGTCCGCTCACATAGATCGCTGCAAAAGGATCTGAAGAAACCCCATTCAGGGTCATCTGGTGACCTTTCTAATAAACAAGAGGCCCACGGGCCTTATAGGTTACCTGAGCATTATGCAACAACTTTCCAGTTATTGAATTTGATTCATGTTTTAAGCCAGATGCTATATGACATTCACAATTTTGAGAGAGGCACCATTGATCATCATAACAATACACTTAGCAGTTGCTTAGCTTGGTTACTGAATACCCATACACAGGGTAGGGGAACAAAAATGCATTCCAACTAATCAGTAGTGCCCCTAACACTGTGACATAAACCCCTGACCCTAGGTCCACACATTGCACAAATTTTAAAAAGGCACCCTTAATATCAAAAAATAAATAAATGTTTTATAAATACAAAAAAGCAGATTTCAAACAATAAATTCATTTTCAGTATATAAGTAGAGCCCCTACCCCACCCCTGACCCTGGGGCCTTGAAATTCACAAGTCTGCAAGATTAGGGCCCTTGCTCATCATAACTATAAAGGTAGTTCATCTGCTTTATATCCAGAGACAGAGAATAAAATTTTCAAGATTTAATGTATTTTCACTATATAATCAATAGAGCCCCACCCCCTAACACCAGAACCCCTGACCCTGGGGACATAAAATTCATAATTTTTAAAGAGGCATTCTTGCTCATCATAACTATGTACTTAGTTTATTTAATTCCTAGGAGCAATGAAGAAGATTTTCAAAGAATTCATGTATTTTCAATATATAATCAATAGTCCCCCCCCCTCCCCAACACCAGAACCCTTGACCCTGGGGCCATAAAATTCACAATTTTGGTTGAGACACTCTTGCTCATCATAACTATGCACTTAGTTAGTTTATTTAATACCTAGGAGCAGAGGAGAAGATTTTCAAAGAATTCATGTATTTTTACTATATAATCTATAGAGCGCTGCCCTAACACCAGAACCCTTGACCCTGGGGCCATAAAATTCACAATTTTGGTTGAGGCACTCTTGCTCATCATCACTATGCACTTAGTTACTTTATTTAATACCTACGAGCAGAGAAGAAGATTTTCAAAGATTCATGTATTTTTACTATATAATCTATAGAGCCCCGCCCTAACACCAGAACCCTGGACCCTGGGGCCATAAATTTCACAATTTTGGTTGAGGCACTCTTGCTCATCATAACTATGCACTAAGTTAGTTTACTTAATACCTAGGAGCAGAGAAGAAGATTTTCAAAGAATTCATGTATTTTCACTATATAATCAATAGAGCCCCCCTCCCCAACACCAGAACCCCTGAACCTGGGGCCATAAAATTCACAATTTTGGTTGAGGCATTCTTGTTCATCATAACTTTGTACTTAGTTAGTTTATTCAATACCTAGGAGCAGAGAAGAACATTTTCAAAGAAATCATGTATTTTCACTATATAATCAATAGAACCCCCCCCCCCTAACACCAGAACCCTTGACCCTTGGGCCATAAAATTCACAATTTTGGTAGAGGCACCCTTGCTCATCATAACTTTGCACTTATTTAGTATATTTGATACCCAGGGGTAGAGAAGAAGATTTTCAAAGAAATCATGTATTTTCACTATATATAATCAATAGAGCCCCGCCCTAACACCAGAACCCCTGACCCTGGGGCCATAAAATTCAATTCACAATTTTGGTAGAGGCACTCTTGCTCATCATAACTATGTACTTAGTTCATTTATTTAATACCCAGGAGTAGAGAAGAAGATTTTCAAAGAAATAATGCATTTTCACTATATACTTATTTAGCCCCACCCTAGCACTAGAACCCCTGACCCCAGGGCCATGAATTTCACAATTTTGGTAGAGGACTCAATGCTAATTACAATCATGCAAACAGTTTGACTGCTTGATGTCCAGGAGTAAAGAAGAAGATTTTTAAAGATTGCATTAATTTTAGTGGTTTTGGCCCCACCCCTCAGGCCCCAGGGGGGGCAGGGATCATGAAATTCACAATTTTTGTTACCCTTCACCCAAAGATGCTTTGTGCCAAATTTGGTTGAAATTGGTTCAGTGGTTGCAGAGAAGAAGCTGAAAATGTTCAAATGTTAACACACGACGGACGACGAACGACGGACGACGACGGACGAAAACAGATAGCAATAGGTCACCTGAGTTTACTCAGGTGACCTAAAAAATTCATGAAAATTTTGACCAATCAGAGAGATTGTACTTAAGCGACATTAGGGAAAACGAATATAGAAGTGAAAGTAGCTGTGGAGAAGATCTTATCGTTTCGTACAAAACAAAGGGCTAAAAAACAAGACAAAAACAAGTACTTATTATATTACTGTACACAAAAGACTGTGGTCCTTCTCTTGACAGGCTACAGAAACTAGGTCACGATTTTTCCATTTGTGTATCATCGGGCCTTTCCTCTCTGTAACTAAATTCCGAGATACTTTCCAATTTTCCAAAGTGAACATTTGATTGGATAATTCAAAGGTCACCAGGAGATGACCCTGAATGGGGTTTCTTCAGATCCTTGTGTAGCGATCTATGAGAGCGGATCAAAGAATCTGATTTAATCAGATTGTGATAACTTTAAACGAGACTGCTGATATTCTTGTTTCAGCTTGTTTGTCAATAATTTACCTCTTTTTAGAAATTGTTCATACGTAAAGCTTGCTCTTGCGTACTGAATCAAATGGAGCAGAAAAAAACAGGAAACTCTAAAACATCAAAAGGGGCACAGGTCCCATGCATGGAATACTGAACATCCCTTGCCAACAGGTAACACCCGCCGTGTGCTCCATGTCATGATCGGAAAAAAAACGAAAAATACGTCGACAATTCAGTGTGTATATAATGACCAAACAATAAATATGAAAAAAAGATCAAGTCAGTATTTGAATCAATGATAAATTTTATTTGCTGACACGGTCGTTCTATAGAACAAATAAAATGACTACTTTATGAAGACATTTGATATTTTTATTTCATTAACTTGTTTGTCGATATTTTACCTCATTTTAGAAATTGTAATCACGTAAATCATGCTCTTGTGTATCAAATCAACTGAGAGTTCTAAACTCTGTATGTATCTGATGAAGGTATTTTCCTGCATAAGTAAGGGAAATTGACGAATGAAAAGTTAAAGTCGTCACGTTTATCATAAAAATAAAACACAAAAACATGTCTTATCAGCCAGATGTTGTGTGCGCCAATGTACATGCCTACTTCTAGAATTAGGCTCTTTTGTATGTTGCAATGTTCCTGCAAACATTTTGAGTTCCTGTTTATAAGATTGCTGCAAGCTTAAATGTATGACATCGCAGCTAGCGGTAATAATCTGCAATTACTCTTTCTTCCTGCGTACAATTTTGTTTGCTGAAGTCTGCAGCAAACATAACAGCTTCGTAAGGAATGCCTTGGCATATAGGTCACAGTCAGGTTACAAAGTCATTGACATTGGTGTCATTTAAAAGAGCTTCATTATTGGAGTATGCATACCAAATATAAAGTCTCTATCTTTTATAGTTCAAACGTTATGGCGAAGGTAAAAGTTTGCAGAAAAAAGACTATTTTTTGCATATACTAGTAGGTCACAGTCAAGGTCACAAGGTCAATGACCTTTGTGCCATTTGAAAGAGCTTCACTAGTGAAGTTTGCATACCAAATATGAAGTTTCTATCTTTCAAGGCTAGGGTAAAGTTTGCAGACAAACTGACAACATACAAACAAACAGACAGACAGCACAAAAACAATATACGCCCCGGGTGCATAATAAAAATAGTTTAAGGTAAGATCAAAACGGGAAACCACAAAACGAAAGTCAAAGATATGATATCAATTAGGTCTATGGCATAGCGAAAAAACAACTTTGCCGTCTGTTGTCACAGTTGCATCGGCTGTTCAAGTTGCCGTGAAAGCGTACTGTTATCTCTGTAGTAGCAGATATCTATATGGTCATATTATACCCAGTTATTATTACCCAGTTTGCAGGGACAAGTCAAAGAATAACAGATACTTTGGAGGTTTGGGAATTTTGATAAAGAAAAACATAAGAAAGGGTGTTTTAGTACTTCAAAATACAATCACAGAGTTTCAATGGTTAAAGCTTAAAAAGAATTCTTGCATTTTAAGACAGACATATACTTATGTTTGGTATACATTCCTCCTTATACATCAGGTTATTTAAGAAATAATATAGATATACTAGAACTATTGGAGAGAGATATTATTAAATATAGAGACATGGGTGATATTATACTTACTGGAGATTTTAATGCCAGAACTGGGAACCAACCTGATCACATTAAAGGAGATTTATACCTCACACATTCCGATTAAGAAAGACTTTTATAATGTAGATATAGCAGTTGGGGATAGAAATAATAGAGATATCACATTAGATAGCAGAGGTAAAGAGCTATTAGAAATTTGTATAGCAAATAAGATGAGAATAGACAATGGTAGAATTTTTGGTGATCCATGAGGAAAATTTACTTGCCAAAACTATGCAGATTCAAGTGTTGTCGATTACTTTACTGTAACCAAAAAATCACTTGACGATATTATGTACTTTCATATATATGACTTTTTACCATTCTCTTGATTGTCATTGTAAAATTTCACTAAAAATACTATCATCTTTTACAGATAAATAACAATAATCTTCAAGAAATACCTAGTCAGTACAAATGGAACACTTCACAGTATGCCTCTACCAGAACTTTTTTACACACTCTATTATCCAACAAGACATTCAAACCTTTTTAGATAAAGACATACAAATGAATGGAAAGGAAATGAATGAAGCTACAAATGATATATCCATAACATTTTTTAAAAAAGTAGCAACATTATCACTAAATAAGTAGGTTCATAAAATTAAA
This sequence comes from Saccostrea cuccullata, assembly GCF_032062105.1. NCBI lineage: Eukaryota > Metazoa > Mollusca > Bivalvia > Ostreida > Ostreidae > Saccostrea > Saccostrea cuccullata. Next base: position 1,207,069 of record NW_026940736.1, read on the forward strand.
CAAGTTAACAAAAATGGTTTGATTCTGATCTTTGGAAAATGAAGAAACAACTTGGTGAAAAAGCTGTCTTAATATCTAAATTTCCTAACAATCCTTTCATACGGGGTCTTATTTAAAAGCTAAAAAAGTGTATACTAAATAATCCTAAAGAATACTGGAATTTAGTTGCATCAATCAGAGAAGTCAAAGAAGGGAATAAAGAAAAAAAAAGAGAAATGTATTAAATCAGATATGTTGCATAGCTACTTTAGTACCTTATTTAAACTGCCTAATAAGCATTCAGGGAGACTACAAATTATTCAAAATAAAACTAAGGAACTTGAAAACGGACCAAACTTCCTATCTTTTAGCAAACTAGACTTTAAAATCTCTTTAAAGGAATTACAGAACTCTGTGTCTAGTATAAAATCTTATAAAAGTCCTGGCTTAGATAATATTACCAACGAAATGTTGAGAGTAGCACAAATTTACATGAACCCTTGTATTCTGAAATTGTTTAACAAAATATTCACTTCCGGAATTTATCTCAGAAAATGGGTAGAAGGTTATATAACACCTATTTTTAAATCAGAAAATTCTCGATTACCCCAAAATTATAGAGGCATAACCATTACTGTATTGGCAAATTTTTCAATATAATACTTAACAATAGATGAGATTATTTTTATCGGAAAATAACATCATACATGAAAGCCAAATAAGATTTTCAAAAAAAGCTAAAACTTAAGATCATTTATTTGTAATGAAGTATCTGATCGACAAATTAACCAACAAAGATAATAAACGTTTGTATGCTTGCTTCGATGACTTCCACAAAGCATTTGATACAATAATACACAAAGGCATAAAACTTAAACTCCTTCAATTGAATATAAATGGACTATTCTACAAAAGAATATGCAGTACGTAGAGATACAGTTATATCTCGATTAAAATTGATAATAAATTTACCAAACCTTTCTCACCTGAACTAGGAGTAAGACAAAGCGATGTCTTAAGCCCAAATATATTCAAAATATTCTTAAATGATCTCGCAAATTTACTAAATGAAGATGTTGATAACTCAGTCTCACTTTTCGAAAAGTAAATAGGAGCTTTATTATATGCAGATAATTTAGTATTATTATCTGACAACCAGCTAGCCCTGCAACAAAAACTTGATATGTTATACAAATATTGTAAAGAATGGTGTTTGGAAATCAATGTTAACAAAACAAAAGTACATGTGATTATTTTTAACAGAAGCGGGCATTTATTTAAAGAAACATTTTCAGTTAATACCATTAATATAGAATGCGTTAAAAGGTATAAATACCTAGGTATAATACTCTCAAATTCTAGTTCTTTCAAAGAAGCAAGGTCTAATTTATATAACAAAGCTTTAAAGTCATCATTTCAAATATACAAAGATATAAAATCAACAGATGCACCTACTAATACTTTACTTCATTTATTTGATCACATGATCAAGCCAATAGCTACCTATGGATTCGCAATATGGGGTGTATTGTCATCATCAATGCAAAGAATAGAAAAATATTAATATTATATATTTAGAGATTGGGAGATTGAAAATCTTCATATGAGATTTTGCAAATTTATCATAGGGTCAGGGAAAAGAAGTACCAATATTGCAGTTCTGTCTGAACTGGGTAGACAACCAATATTTTATTCTATTATTATAGCAATTATTTCTTACTGGCCTAAAACTCTTTGTTATACAATGCATACAAAGAAAGCAATATCTTGGACAGTTGTAATGTAAATAGTTGGTTTTCAAATGTATCATTTCTGTGGAAAAAAAATGGGCATAGATTGGTCAAGATGTAAATCAATGAATCTAATAACTTTAAGGAAACAACTGAAAAAATATTATTAGAGAGGATTTCCTTCAATATTGCATGGTTTTAAAAAAGAGATGATGGTTGTCTATCGGGTAACTTACAACATATTTCTACATAAAAAGAAGTTTTGAAATTGAAAAGTATCTATTATCAAAAAAATTTGAACAAAGAAAAATTAAATGCAAATTTAGAAAAGTTCATATAATCTCTAATTGAAAGTGGAAGATATGGGAAAAAGAATTTAAACACTGTAGGACAGCAAATCATCCTTGCAAGAAATGAAAGAATTTGTAGAATGTGTGACATGAACTGTGTGGAAGATTAGATCCACTCACTGATTGAATGTCCATTATATAAACATGATAGAGATGACTTTTTAAAAGATTATTGCTAAAAGTAATAAAAATGTCTATACTTTAACAAATAAAGAAAAGTTTGTGTGGAGTATGTCTAATGAAAATGACATGTTGCTGATCAAGCTGGGTAATTTTTTAATCAATATCTTTAAAATAAGAAATAGCGAAATATGCGATGTTAAAAAAAGAAACAAATAAATTGCAAAAGAGTAATAATGTTTATACTCTAGTAAAAAAGACTTAATATATGTACAGTATGTCAATTATATATGTTGTAATCCCCAACTGCTGTATCATCATTAATCTTTTGTTAATTGCTACTATCAATTTTGAATTTCTTCTTGTATGTTTTTTCTTTTTACTTGTATGCCCTAATGGGCCCCATATCGGTATAAATAACTCTTATCTAATCTTATCATTAATTGACCGTTTAAGAATTTCGAAGATAAGATATTTAGCACTTTGGACTTATTATACCCCATTCATACGTCGAAAATTTACTTATGTGTGCAAATTTACATATAAGTAAATCTGCACACGTAAGTAAAAGTTAATTTGCTATGCGTTCAGAGAAGATTTATGTGCTGTAAGCAAATCCTCATAGTTTCATATAAACTAAGGAAATGGACAGATTCAAAATTGCGATTTTTTTATAGAAAAAAATATTTCCCTCAGAGCTGCAAGATTGCAATGGGAAAATTTTGTTGAAAATTTGTAGTCAACTATTTCAATGATAGAAAAAATCTAACATTTATAAACTACAGTTGTTCATGTTTGCGATGGAAGATTTTTTATAAGCTTTAATTGAAACAAAATGACATTATTGTCGACTTGCATTATTGATTTTATATAATGCTATATATTCGATTGTACAGAAACATTTCTTCTGAATTAATTAAAAATTAATCATAAGGGTTTAAATTATATTTAAATTTATCATAATAACACATTAGAATCCAGTAGAATGAAAACGGTGAAAAAATCTAACAGTGATCGATCTCAAAAATCTTTGAACAATACAAATACGTTAAAAGCCATTTAAGGTAAGGTTTGCGCTTACGGGGAGATACATGTAACTCTTGCGAATCACCAAAGCGTTTGAAACAGGCGAATTTAAACAAGCGATGCTAAGCATCTCGGTAACGAATTTCCTCTGTCATACTTGATGTTTGTTGTCACTGATTGTTAGGACTAAAAACAATGGACGTTTCCAGGAGAAAGTCTTATAACACATCAAAGCATAGGAATCTTAGAAGCCTTTGACATTAGCGTGATGCATGTGGATGAACCAATAAAGGAGGACTTGTTTATTTTCGATACGGAACGTGGCAAGTTGCACGGCCATTCCGATCAGAAGAAAGTAAATGACGCATTGTGCTGTTGTGTGTTTCTCACTTCACCACTTCACTAAAATTTTAAGTGAGAATGGGAAAGAAAGAAGAAAAGACCTGAGAGTATCTCGTAAAATATTATGCTATATGCAGTCCGAACAGGGAAGAAAAGTCACGGTGATGACCAATGATGATGTTGACAGTTTGATTGTTGATAGTATTTTCATCAGGTAATTATTTAACTATTCATTTTACTGAAAGTTATGAATGATCTACTGACTACGGATTTGATGAATAAACTTTACAAGGATGTCAGGATGTGACTGATATCCCAACATTGCCAAAAAAATTATAATGCATTCATTCAAGAAATTATGAAAAATAAAATCCTTGCTTTTTAGGCCTAATATTTGTAACATTATTGGAACAGGTATTCAATTGTTCAAGTAACCTTTTTAAATGAGGTTTGATTTTAATTAATATCTCATTTTCTAATTAATAAAAAAGAGATACAGATTTTGCATGACAAGAACATTAATTTTCTTGATCAAGCATTTGCATTTCACTAATTAAATCTGTAAATTTTACAATAATTTCATATTGATTCTTCATTGATTATATTGGAAATTTATTCATTTCATTGAGTGAATGAAACTCAGTGCAATTTTATGCAATTTCAAAAACGCAATTCCTTAAATGTTATTGTAAAAATCAACATATATGATTTCAGATCATGGGTCATTAATTGGAATAGATAAGAACCAAAAAAAAGTACTTCAGTGTTTCCTTAAAAGATCTGTGCCATCAATCAAAGTAGAGGTCATCCCATATCAGCTCAAGAATATTAAAGAAAGTTGGATGGATCAAGTTAAGATGTTGAACCAGACATGGCAAAATCAATGGAGATTTGGAGAAGAACTTCTGACTTGTTATACCCAATGCATATTTTTATATGTCTACAGATTATAGAAGAAAATTTAATGTTTTACAACATCCTATCGAGAATATAAATGCTGTTTTCCATATAATTAGAAAATATGTGTATGTGATGATTGCAGTGCATGCTCTGTTTGTCCATCTTGAAATTTGTTTCCAGTAAAATAAATGTATACATCATAGGTATTAATTGAAGGTTGCTTTTGTCTATACTTACATGTAACAAGTTTCTTAAAAGGGTTTGTAAAATTGCAAGGAAATTAATACATGAACAATTAAGATTAATATTTTATTCATTAAATCTTGTTCTTACCAGGATCTAATATGCTCAAATAAGTATTTCTGAGAACTGATGAGTTTTGTACATAAATCTGCAGTGAACATGTATCTAGTTATATCTACTGTAACACTTTAAAACATGACACTTGGAAATTGTAAGGTTGTTAATTTAATAGGAATGATAAGACCAGTTTAGTAATCTACTAAAATCAAAATCTTTCACAAATGCATTTAGTTTATTTTAAAATTGTTTACTTTTATAATCTTTTAATTTTTTTCTGTATTTTGATTTTAAAAAGGAGAAAATTTTATCATATTTAAATTATTATTTCATGGATATCAAGGAGATATATCTATTACTGTAGCATTGTTTCTTTTTCCCTGTTTTTGACAAATATTTATCACAGTGTTATGTCATTTTGCAGTATATGCCTTTTCTCTGAAATCAGAAGTACTCTGTAAACTCATAAAAGTATGAATTGATGTCACGTAGAATTCATCTTTATTTTGTTCTGTCTGATATTTCAATTTAGATTCTCAGACTACCTAATCCAATGATTGAGCTAATGACCATAAAGTGTAGAAATAGGCCATATTTAAAAAATGTTTGGTTGTCGGCCTCTCCAGACTGACTGACTAAAATGACCAGACTGAAAACTTTTATTCAATGCAGGGCCATATTTTTTTCTTTTTATTCCTCTTATCCCCCTTAAAAAAATGTTGTTAAAGATTTTCTTACCTACCGACCCAATAATTTTACCCTGAGTCAAGAGAGGGCAAACAAACATTACTTTAAAGATAGCATTTCTACTCTTCGAAGTAAAGAAATCATTTAACTATAAAAACAGCAGCTTCGTTGATGCAATGCTTACAACTTTTCACTCAAAAAATGGCATACATGTATAATGACAGTCACCAGCCATAACTGAATAAAGATATTTTGCTACAAAGATGTCTAGAAGTTACTACATGTTGGAATAAATAAATCAGCATGAGGTCAAATTCATAGGCTTTTAATTGGGTTAGTTGCAACATGTTCTGAAGTATGTTTATATACATATACATGTACTTCTAAAGGTGTTGCAGTATAATTCATGGGCAATTTCATCAGAATATTCAGATGTAAAGATTGCCATAAATACTAGAGTTCTTCCGTGGAATAAATTTTTAGACCATCATGTAGCACAAGAAGAGTTTTATTTTGAATATTTTTGGCCAATTTATGCCTAAAAACAATATCAAAAATAACATTTAGTCTTTAACATTCACCATGACAAGGTGATATCAATGTTGTCTTTAAAAGTGTAGAAAAAGCCTGATTTTTATGTTCCGAACCCATAATATAGCCCCTGTTTCCATGGAAATAATATTGGGGACATACATATTTTTTTAGTTCAAATTAATGAAAATGATCAAATTAATAACTTCATAGATTTTGATGGAATCGGTAGATATGTAAAACGTTGATTTTTATATTCTTGTTGCCATGGCAACGGTTTCACTTTATCAAGGAAAATTGAAAAATCTTCTTTTTTACCCAAATTTTCACATTTTTGGTAATGGAAAATTAAAAGTTTAAGTAATAGAAGCATGAATTATACTAATTCAGGTCATTTTAATTATAAAAGTTTGATGATTTATAAAATAAATCAATTTTTTCAATGAAAATAATATTCGAGGTGAAATATGAAATACGTTAAATTTGACGTCTTTTACTAAAAAAATGGGACGGGCAATATCTTTTAATATCATATTAAACGATGAAGCTAATCTCCCTGAATAAATTGATATATAGCATGTGTGCATATTAAAAAAAATGTGAGTTGGAGGGAGACGCAAACCTTACCTTAATACGAACTCCTGGACATTCATGATGAGATCAGGTGCCAAAGAGGTTACTTACGAATGCTTATTTTCACTAGTTTATTGAAATTCCTGTATGATTAACTCATATATGAGTAGCTTGCCTGAAGTAAAACAGAGAAAAGTAGAAGAAAGTCATCAAGAGCTAAACGGTAATGGGACCCGAGCGATTGATGGAATGTATGTTCCTATCATACTAGCTCCGGAGCATTCCCAAGAAGAGAACTTGAATAGTAAGGACACTACTTATTGATCCTACAGGACACTAATGACTTGTTTGCCAACACAGCTATATACATAAACAAAGTTTGCCGGTGTAAAGACGAATAATGACCCCCATCGAAAAATGACCGGGGGTCATTTTTCAACGACAAAAAATGACCCTCTACCCGTAGAAAAAAAAATTTGTAGAAAAAGTGTCCTAGGGGTCATTATTTTATATGTTAGTCCTATAAAAAATTGACCCCCATTGAAAAATGACCCCCTTTAAAGTGAAAAGAGATTCTTTAATTGTCAAGTAAATAAAATTTCTTTTTAATATTCCTCCTTATAGTGTTGCTATTAATATTGATATTCCACTAGTATTTAGAAATCAAACCATGCAACAATCAGGTTCCAATACTCTTTAATAGAAAAATTAATTTTTCCTTCATTTCAACTTTTAGCTTGTATAAGTTTGGCAAATCCTATTTGACAATGAAAGGGGGGGAAATCCCCCCCCAAAAAATACATTAAATCAAACCAAACAAAAAAAATGAAAAGCAAAAATATAAATAAAACTCTATACTTTTCAATAATACTGAAAGAGGCTCTAGATAAAATATTGAAATGAAGTTAAGCCTTCACACAAGTTCAATCATATCATAATTTACTTCGCCATGATTAAAGCATACTTTAAATGTTGGTGGGGGTATACTTGAAAGTATTGTGGCAGAGTAACAGTTGAAAATTAGTAGAATAGTAGATTATTTTAAGCTTATTTTTAGTCCCTCAATTTCGAAAAATAAAGGTAGGGTAGTTTTTTTGTTGCTTTTGTTGATAATCGACTTCCTCCTAAATAAGTAAGGGGGCGGGGTGGGTATAACACTTAATAATATACTCTGTAAAGCTATGGGCTAGTGTAAAATACACATTCCAATGCAAAAACTATACATGTAGACATAACCTTTTGATTAAGCACAGTGTATTCATTACATTTCTTAATTCTTGTTTTACTCCACGATTTTACCCAGTTCTGAGTATATTTTTCAGAGAATTTAATATGAAAATCGGAACAAACATTTTCATTTTTGTAACGTCTTCTTTATATTGTATCATAATATGAAAAGTTAATTGAAGACCATTTCTTTTTATGTCCCTGTAATCGAAGATTCGGGGGTATATAGTTTAACGTGTCCGTCTGTTTGTCTGTCTGTCAAACTGGCGGTCTGTTTCTCCGCAAAAACTTTAACCTTTACTATAACTTTTCATTTATTGTACATGTAGCTATGTCTTTCATATTCAATATGTGTATATTCCTTGTGACAAGACCCCACTTTGGGTACCACCAAATTTGACCTTTTGACCTTTACCCTGGAGTTTGTCCCATTTTACACAAAAATGCCAAATTTTTAATTAATTTACTTTGTCTATAACTTTTATACGGTAGATATTAATACTCTCATACTTCACAAATGTAATCCTTGTTATATTAAACCTTTCTTAAGAAACCATCAACTATGACCCTTTGACCTTTGAGTTTGACCTACCTTTCAAACACTTATCCTTAGCCATTAATTTGAACAAATGGTGCTAGGGCTTTCCTATTTTGCAATTGTATTTTTTGTGAGAAGACCCTACTCTGGGTACCATTATATTTAAATTGCCTTTAAGGAAAGTTTAATCTTCGCTATGTTGCCATACAGGGGCATAGCTGTTTTACAAATACATCTTTTTATATATAAGAGGAGTTGCGGATAACAGATGGATACGACAAGCGGAGGCTAAAATAATATATGATACTGCTGATTTTTTCTGTCAGTACGATGATTTCCATCATCGAAAAACAATGTTTACCTAACCCTTTAGGCTCGATAAATCTTTACTCCTTTAGATTATAAATTATCGCATTGACCTGAAAATATAGCTATAATCGTGTATTATGAGATCAACATATCATCAATTTATTCCATATAAGCTGAGGTGAGCATTTTGGCCAATATGCTTCTTTATCTAATTTTTTTTTTTTTTTGCCCTCTAAAAACTTCAGCTTTAATCAACAGGGAGTCATTTTTCTACGGGGGTCATTTTTCTTCACGTGGGTTCTGCAAATTTTTAGAGTGGTGACACATTTTCTACGGGCAAAAGGGTCATTTTTCTAAGTCGAATAATGACCGGGGGTCATTTTTCGCAGTCGAATTATGACCCCCGGTCATTATTCGATGGGGGTCATTATTTCTGTCAGTACGATGATTTCCATCATCGAAAAACAATGTTTACCTAACCCTTTAGGCTCGATAAATCTTTACTCCTTTAGATTATAAATTATCGCATTGACCTGAAAATATAGCTATAATCGTGTATTATGAGATCAACATATCATCAATTTATTCCATATAAGCTGAGGTGAGCATTTTGGCCAATATGCTTCTTTATCTATTTTTTTTTTTTGCCCTCTAAAAACTTCAGCTTTAATCAACAGGGAGTCATTTTTCTACGGGGGTCATTTTTCTTCACGTGGGTTCTGCAAATTTTTAGAGTGGTGACACATTTTCTACGGGCAAAAGGGTCATTTTTCTAAGTCGAATAATGACCGGGGGTCATTTTTCGCAGTCGAATTATGACCCCCGGTCATTATTCGATGAGGGTCATTATTCGTCTTTACACCTGAAAGGGTGCAAGATGCCCTCGTTTTTGCAATTTGGAAAGTTTTTCTCAGAGGGGATAATGGCTCTTTGTTTAATAATTTTGCTTTCAAGTCACCAAGTCGCCCGCGTGGCGCAGTGGTTAGAGCGTCTGTTATGGAGTCGCGAAGTAAGGAGTTGATCCTTACGTCGCGGGTTCGAATCCCATTGTGGGACATGGAGACCGGTCCTTTGGATGAGACGGTATAAACCCAGGTCCCCTGTTGCAGTAGGTACTGGCATGAAAAAGATCCCTTCCAGCTCTGATAGCCGAGTATAGGACAAAATTTGCAGCTGTCCACCAGCAAGTAATGAGTGAAAAATTCTCGAGAGGGAGGTTAAACAATATACAATCAATCAATCAATTCAGTCACCATGTTTACGGACTGACATTTTACAAACCAATGCATACACAATCAAAACAACACTTTAAATGGAAATTTATAAAATAAAGAAAACAAAATACATACATAAGCAAATTTGATTCGTGTTCATACGAGACAATTTACACACATGAACTAATAATTTGCTACAAAGTGTGTGCAAAAGTTAATTTGCACCTTGTCCTGACCAGGTGTAAATTTACTCAACTGTGCAGAATATGCATATGAGTATAGCAGTTCACACGACAAAAATTGCACATGTGAGTAAATTTACTCATGTGTAAAATATACTAAGTTGTACAAATCATGTCATATGAATAGGGTATTACATACATAGATTCCGTGATCCTGATCGAATTCATAAATTTATAGAAAATTAAATACTCTATGTGACAAAAAACTATTTTTACTGTTACTGATTGAAAACACAATATATTTCTTTAAAAAGTTTATTATGTAATATATAAATATAATTTAATATTACTTGTATAAAACATTTAGCTTAAAATTGAGATCTTGTCTATTAAAGATTAATTATATAGAATAAAAAATGATCGTACAAAGGGAAGTAACCTTAACGCTTGAAATATTCCATATGCATGAATTCGACGCGTTTGTTCATTACATCACATGCAGTTTGAGTACATGTATCTGTAAAGAATGAACCAAGGTGAGCTGATTATACTTTTGGATTTTTTTTTATATTCAGTGATTTTATTTAACAATAATCGAAAAAAAAATTGCATATTGGGTAAATTCATGCCTTTTGTAAAACACTTTTCCTAAGTATTAAGAATAAAATTAAAATTTGTGAAAGTGCAAGGATGTGTCAATCAAACCCGCCAAAAAATTTAAAGTTTTAATAACTTTGAAATGAAATAAGATTTTTAATTAATTTTTTTGTGAAATGCTATTAAAATATATAAATCGTAATACCGGTATTATGGAGAATATTAACTTCAAATCTGTGTCCAAGTACCTTTAAGAAGTTGTAAACAAATTGTACAGTGTATAATCAACATTGCACTTGTTTATATTTTTAATTAATACATTTAGATATAGTTGGAACCATACATATAAGACACGAGGGTACGATACCTTTTACAAATGTCCACGAAACTATGCCAGGTATGTATTACAAAACTAGTTAAGCTCTCCGGAAAAATATCGACAGACAGCCGGAGATTCCAATTTTTTTTCAGACCAGCGAGCTACAAATCTGCAGCTTAAAATCATAGTATGATTAACAGAGTGAAGAGAATAAAAGATTTATCTTTTGTCAATCATTTCATAAAATTTCTTCCTACTTATCATTTTCGCTCTAAACAACAAAACAGAGAACATCCCAGAATTTTTTAATAGAGGTAGAATATAATGAAATACATTAGTGTCGAAAAATGAAAGAGGGGGGGGGGGCTAAGTGCAAATGAAAAAAGTTAAACCTACAAAAAAACTTGACAAGCAAAAAAAAGTAAATCCATTGCCCAAATACAAAATTCCTATTTCGGGGGGAGGGGGTCGAACTTCTTTCAGTAACAATTTTTTTTCAATCGCTATCACTTATGCTTAATTGCCTAAACTGAAATGAGCCTGTGAAAAGGGGGGTTAAACCTCCACCCAAATGTTCAATGCATATATCATGTCTATTTTTGCAAAAAGGTTCGGGACTAAGTTGGACATTATAAAGGAGTGATAGATGGTAAGTTTACCTAGTTTACAAAGATGTTTCCCGACACGATTTAACAGTGGGGTCGGTTGGTACCACCAAATTGATCTCTTGACCTTGGAGTTTTAACCCATTTTTACAAAACATTATCACACTTTAACCTTGGCAATAACTTTATCACAATTGCTGCTAGGGCTTTCATACATCACGTGTGTATTCATTGTGACAAGACCATTCAACGGGTATAAATATTTTTTACCGTTTGAATTTGAACTTAGAATTTGACCCATTTTTTAAAAACTTTAACCGTATGCATTTGAGAAAATTCAACCCTCGCCATAAGCTGCCATATGAAGGCATCAGTGTTTCACAAACACATCTTTTTTAAAAGAGGGAATGCAGAATGTAGAAAAAAACTACATGGATCCCCAAAACATTGACAAGCATTAGGTTCAATTTCTTTACTTAATTGCTAAATTTTATTCATTATCTATTACATTACATGTATTTGACAATACTCAAACAAAAATTTAGGGGTGGGGTATAACCGGGTAATTTTTCAATGAACATTTTCAATAAAAAGAAAGCTTGTAAGTGGGGTCGGTTGCATGGGCTAGGGCAGTCCCCTGATGATACGACGTACCTGTTTCTTCGCAAGGTAAAAACGTCATCGGACTTATTGGCGGGCAAGGAGTGGGAACCACTGCTCCCCTTTTAGTTTCATATATATAACCATGATTTTCATATCCCATTCATTCCTAACACCCATTACCCCACGTTGGCAGTATCTCGAAAACTTTGCCTAATGTGTTCCCAGTATCTCATTTGTCGGCACATGGGAAGGCTTGCCTTATAATTCTAAAACCTTACGTTTTGCAGGACGCACGGTTCTCGTGTCCACACGACGGCAAAACAAGCAAGAAGTACCAGAAAGTTTTTGCGGACAGACAAACAAACGGACGAAACCGACAATAAATACATACCCCTGAATCTTCGATTACGGGGTCATGAAAATTTTAAACAAAAAATCATGATGTTCATCTTAAATTATGCAATCAATACAAAGTAAAAGCTTCTTTCATTTTCTGATTTAAAGAATGCAAGATTGTTAAAAAATTATGTTCATTATCTTATATGAATGTAGTTCAAGTTGAGAAGAATACCGGTAATTTTGTCAAATCAACATTGACTAAACGATTCCTCAAAGAAGAATTTTTTTGTCTTTCTCGGGGTTGGAAGTAGAATTTTATTAAAATAATACCCGGTATTATTAATACAGTGATATAGCATCGTTTTCCAATGGGCGGCAACCCGAAAAATCTTACCTGAAAAAAAAACTTGAAAAGCCCCCCAAAAAAATGTCCAATCTCGAAATTCCTATTCCTTTGAATCTTAAAGCCATATATGGCGTATGTACAATGAAAATTATTAGACTAAAATTATAAGAACTTATTATTTGTATCATTTCTTTATATAAAGATAGAACTTTTCCATGAATTACAAAATCTAAGTCAACTGCGTTATAAAGATATCGCAATTTAATTTGGATTCTCGGAATTTTCTCCGACTCGGAAGAAAATACAAAAGATTAAAATAACACATTACAGAGAAGATAAAATCGTATCATTAGTTGAAACGAGGTGTTTTCCGTGTTCAGAATTGTATGAAAAGTTTTAATTTAAATGTATTAACTATATTTCTTTACTTAAATTTGTGTTTTTTAAAAATATATTTTTTGATCAGTTACGCCATATATGGCTTTAATTCTTGGAAATGTTCACTCAAACACTTCATTATTACCCTTATATCATCCTTATTTGACAATAATGCAATTAAAAGTGTTGGGGGCGGACTTTCAATGAACATTTCTTATAGAAAACTTAAGTCTGGAAAAAAGAAATTTGATATTGGGGGGGGGGGGGGGGCAAGGAGTGGGAACCACTGCTCCCCTTTTAGTTTCATATATATAACCATGATTTTCAAATCCCATTCATTCCTAACATTCCTTACCCAACGTTGGCATTATCTCGAAAAATTTGCCGAATGTGTTCACAGTATCTCATTTGTCGGCACATGGGATCCGCAAGGCTTGCCTTACAATTCTAAAACCTTACGTTTTGCAGGATGCACGGTTCTCGTGTCCACACGACGACAAAACTAAAAAGGAAGTACCAGAAAGTTTTTGCGGACAGACAGACGGACGGACGGACGATTACGGGGTCATAAAAATTTTAAACAAAAAATCAAGATATTTATCTTCAATTTTTCAATCAATACAAAGTAAAATCTTCTTTCATTTTCTGATGTAAAGAAGGCAAGATTGTTTAAAAAATTTATGTTCATTATCTTATATGAATGTAGTTCATGCTGAGAAGAATACCGGTAATTTTGTCAAATCAACATTGACTAAACGATTTCTCTTTAAATCAAAGAAGAATTTTTCTGTCTTTCTCGGGGTTGGAAGTAGAATTTTATTAAAATAATACCCGGTATTATTAATACAGTGATATAGCATCGTTTTCCAATGGGCGGCAACCCGAAAAATCTTACCTGAAAAAAAAAAACTTGAAAAGCCCCCCAAAAAATGTCCAAACTCGAAATTCCTATTCCTTTGAATCTTAATTCTTGGAAATGTTTACTCAAACACTTCATTATTTCCCTTATATCATCCTTATTTGACAATAATGCAACTAAAAGTGTTGGGGCGGACTTTCAATGAACATTTCTTATAGAAAACTTAAGTCTGGAAAAAAGAAATTTCATATTTGGGGGGGGGGGCAAGGAGTGGGAACCACTGCTCCCCTTTTAGTTTCATATATATATAACCATGATTTTCAAATCCCATTCATTCCTAACATTCCTTACCCAACGTTGGCATTATCTCGAAAAATTTGCCGAATGTGTTCACAGTATCTCATTTGTCGGCACATGGGATCCGCAAGGCTTGCCTTACAATTCTAAAACCTTACGTTTTGCAGGACGCACGGTTCTCGTGTCCACACGACGACAAAACTAAAAAGGAAGTACCAGAAAGTTTTTGCGGACAGACAGACGGACGGACGGACGATTACGGGGTCATAAAAATTTTAAACTAAAAAATCAAGATATTTATCTTCAATTTTTCAATCAATACAAAGTAAAATCTTCTTTCATTTTCTGATTTAAAGAAGGCAAGATTGTTTAAAAAATTCAAAGAAGAATGTTCATTAATACCCTTATATGAATGTAGTTCATGCTGAAAAAAAAAAGAAGCCCAAAAAAAAAATACCGGTAATTTTGTCAAATCAACATTGACTAAACGATTTCTCTTTAAATCTGGATTTTTCTCTCTTTCTCAAAGAAGAAATTTTTCTCTCTTTAGTTTCATATATATATAACCAATTTTTATTAAACATAATACCAACGTTGGCATTATTCGAAAAATACATGTGTGATATAGCGTGTCCACACGACGACAAAACTAAAAAGGAAGTACCAGAAAGTTTTTCCAATACGGGGTCATAAAAATTTTAAACAAAAGTCGAGATATTTATCTTCATTTTTCAATCAATACAAAGTAAAATCTTCTTTCATTTTCTGATTTAAAGAAGGCAAGATTGTTTAAAAAATTCATGTTCATTATCTTATATGAATGTAGTTCATGCTGAGAAGAATACCGGTAATTTTGTCAAATCAACATTGACTAAACGATTTCTCTTTAAATCAAAGAAGAATTTTTCTCTCTTTCTCGAGGTTGGAAGTAGAATTTTATTAAAATAATACCCGGTATTATTAATACAGTGATATAATCGTTTTCCTGGGCGGCAACCCGAAAAATCTTACCTGAAAAAAAAACTTGAAAAGCCCCCCAAAAAAATGTCCAATCTCGAAATTCCTATTCCTTTGAATCTTAATTCTTGGAAATGTTTACTCAAACACTTCATTATTACTCTTATATCATCCTTATTTGAAAATAATGCAACTAAAAGTGTTGGGGGCGGACTTTCAATGAACATTTCTTATAGAAAACTTAAGTCTGGAAAAAAGAAAATTGAGATTGGGGGGGGGGGGGGGCAAGGAGTGGGAACCACTGCTCCCCTTTTAGTTTCATATATATAACCATGATTTTCAAATCCCATTCATTCCTAACATTCCTTACCCAACGTTGGCATTATCTCGAAAAATTTGCCGAATGTGTTCACAGTATCTCATTTGTCGGCACATTGGATCCGGAAGGCTTGCCTTACAATTCTAAAACCTTACGTTTTGCAGGACGCACGGTTCTCGTGTCCACACGACGACAAAACTAAAAAGGAAGTACCAGAAAGTTTTTGCGGACAGACAGACGGACGGACGGACGATTACGGGGTCATAAAAATTTTAAACAAAAAATCAAGATATTTATCTTCAATTTTTCAATCAATACAAAGTAAAATCTTCTTTCATTTTCTGATGTAAAGAAGGCAAGATTGTTAAAAAATTATGTTCATTATCTTATATGAATGTAGTTCATGCTGAGAAGAATACCGGTAATTTTGTCAAATCAACATTGACTAAACGATTTCTCTTTAAATCAAAGAAGAATTTTTCTGTCTTTCTCGGGGTTGGAAGTAGAAACTGGAATGAATTTATTTCAGTTTTGGGGCACAACAGTGGATACTACTAAGCAAAATTTATTCAGAGACGTAATAAATGATTTTATAACCCCCGTAATCGAAGATTAATGAGTATATACTTTTTGCCTTTTCCGTCTGTTTGTCTGTCTAAATGTTTGTCCTCATAAAAGTTTAACATTGCTCATAACATTTGAGTGAGTGGAGCTATTGCTTTCATATTTCACAGTTGAATTCTTTGTGACAGGACCTTTCTTTGGGTACCACCAAAATTTGACCTCTTGACCTTTTTATCACACTTTAACCTTGGTCATAACTTTAGAAGAGTTGGTGCAAGGCCTTTCATACTTCACTTGCATATATAATCATTGTGACAAGAACTTTCATATTTTTTTCTTGTGACAAGACTTGACTTTTTAACCTTGACCTTTGGGGGCAAGGAGTGGGAACCACTGTTCCCTTTTCGTTACATATAACCATGGATTTCATATCCCATTCTGACCTTTGGAGGCAAGGAGTGGGAACCACTGTTCCCCTTTTCGTTACATACCACCATGGATTTCATATCCCATTCTTTCCTAACATTCCTTACCCAACGTTTGCTTTATCTTGAAAAAAAATGCGGAATGTGTTTCCAGTATCTCATTTGTCGGAGCAAAAGTTGGTCTTCAAAAAGCTTACTCTAGCTTTTATGATCTACAGTTATAGCACATGTTCGACTTCAAACTTCTGAATCAATTTTATTAAAATAATATCTGGTATTATTAATACAGTGATATAGCATCGTTTTTCAAAGGGCGGCAACCCGAAAAATCTTATCCGAAAAAAAAAAACTTGAAAAGCAAGAAAATAAAAAAAATGTCCAAACTCGAAATTCCTATTCCTTTGAATCTTAATTCTTGGAAATGTTTACTCAAACACTTCATTATTACCCTTATATCATCCTTATTTGAAAATACTGCAACTAAAAGTGTTGGGGGCGGACTTTCAATGAACATTTCTTATAGAAAACTTAAGTTTGGAAAAAAGAAATTTGATATTGGGGGGCAAGGAGTGGGAACCACTGCTCCCCTTTTAGTTTCATATATATAACCATGATTTTTAAATCCCATTCATTCCTAACATTCCTTACCCAACGTTGGCATTATCTCGAAAAATTTGCCGAGTGTGTTCACAGTATCTCATTTGTCGGCACATGGGATCCGGAAGGCTTGCCTTACAATTCTAAAACCTTACGTTTCGCAGGACGCATGGTTCTCGTGTCCACACGACGACAAAACTAGAAATGAGGTACCAGAAAGTTTTTGCGGACAGACAGACGGACGGACGGACGATTACGGGGTCATAAAATTTAAACAAAAAATCAAGATATTTATCTTCAATTTTTCAATCAATACAAAGTAAAAGCTTCTTTCATTTTCTGATTTAAAGAAGGCAAGATTGTTTAAAAAGTTTATGTTCATTATCTTATATGAATGTAGTTCATGCTGAGAAGAATACCGGTAATTTTGTCAAATCAACATTGACTAAACGATTTCTCTTTAAATCAAAGAAGAATTTTTCTGTCTTTCTCGGGGTTGGAAGTAGAAACTGGAATGAATTTATTTCAGTTTTGGGGCACAACAGTGGATACTACTAAGCAAAATTTACTCAGAGACGTAATAAATGATTTTATAACCCCCGTAATCGAAGATTAATGAGTATATACTTTTTGCCTTTTCCGTCTGTTTGTCTGTCTAAATGTTTGTCCTCATAAAAGTTTAACATTGCTCATAACATTTGAGTGAGTGGAGCTATTGCTTTCATATTTCACAGTTGAATTCTTTGTGACAGGACCTTTCTTTGGGTACCACCAAAATTTGACCTCTTGACCTTTTTATCACACTTTAACCTTGGTAATAACTTTAGAAGAGTTGGTGCAAGGCCTTTCATACTTCACTTGCATATATATTCATTGTGACAAGAACTTTCATATTTTTTTCTTGTGACAAGACTTGACTTTTTAACCTTGACCTTTGGGGGCAAGGAGTGGGAACCACTGTTCCCTTTTCGTTACATATAACCATGGATTTCATATCCCATTCTTTCCTAACATTCCTTACCCAACGTTTGCTTTATCTTGAAAAAAATGCGGAATGTGTTCCCAGTATCTCATTTGTCGGAGCAAAAGTTGGTCTTCACAAAGTTTACTCTAGTTTTTAGGATCTACAGTTATAGCACATGTTCGACTTCAAACTTCTGAATCAATTTCATTAAAATAATACCCGGTATTATTAATGCAGTGATATAGCATCGTTTTAACAAAGGGCGGCAACCCGAAAAATCTTACCCGAAAAAAAACTTGAAAAGACAAATAAAATGTCCAAACTCGAAATTCCTATTTTTTGAATCTTAATTCTTGGAAATGTTTACTCAAACACTTCATTATTACCCTTTTATCATCCTTATTTGACAATAATGCAACTAAAAGTGTTGGGGGCGGACTTTCAATGAACATTTCTTATAGAAAACTTAAGTCCGGAAAAATGAAATTTTATATTTGGGGGCAAGGAGTGGGAACCACTGCCCCCTTTTAGTTTCATATAACCACTCCTCCTACAATGCTATACGTGCCTGTAATAGCCATATTCCAAATTTCTTTTTCAAACTAGAGTTTGATCTGGAGCCCGAGACAATTTTAAGTCCACGTTTTATGCTTTTCCCTGCATTAGAAATGGTATCCGATAATTTACCACATTTTTTCACCTATTTAGCTCCAGCGTATCTTCTTTGAAATATATTTTTTACGCACGATCCCAAACATGGACATCGGAATTATTTTTTTTCAAATCGATATACCAAAATCATTGAGGGTTGTTTTGGATCGTTGAAAAGTTAGTAAATTATCAACAAAATGTGTTTGTGAAACACTGACACCCCCCCCCCCCCCCTCCTGGCAGCAAAGCAAAGATTAAACTTTTCTTGAATGCATATTTAATATATATTAATACCAAAAGTAGGGTATTCTCACTGGAAAAACAATTCTGAAATATGAGAGTAGGCTAAGGTTAAATTTTTCCATAAGTACGGAAATCTTCAGGGTCAAGGTAATTGGTATCCAATGAAAAGTGTTCCATATATAAATCATGGAAGCCCTAGC
The DNA here is from genome assembly GCF_032062105.1 of Saccostrea cuccullata. Taxonomy (NCBI): domain Eukaryota; kingdom Metazoa; phylum Mollusca; class Bivalvia; order Ostreida; family Ostreidae; genus Saccostrea; species Saccostrea cuccullata. The sequence continues at coordinate 1,226,340 of NW_026940736.1, forward strand.
CCTAACTGTTCAGAAGCTATGGCCAAGATTAACATTTTAAAAAGTAGGTCAAACTCCAAGTCAAAGATCTTGCTATCAAATGAAAGGTCTTGTCACAACGTTAAACCTTTATAGTATGAAAGCACTAGCCCTAAACCTTTAAAAGTAATGGTAAAGGTTTACGTTTTAAAAGACGATCAAACTCCAAGGTGAAGGTCAAAGGGTAAAAGTTTTTAGTATCGAATGAAGGGTCTTCTCACAAAAATTACATAAGTAAGATCATTAACCCTTAGCTTTCAAAAGTTATGGCCAAGATTAAAGTTTTTTTTATAAGTACACAAATCTCTAAGGTCAAAGTCAAAAGGTCAAGGTAATTAGCATCCAATGAAAGGTCTTGCCACATAAATACCGGTATGTAGAGTATGGAAGCCCTAGACCTAAACGTTCAGAAGTTACGGGCAATAATGTATTTTTTAAAAGTAGGTCAAACTCTAAGGTTAAGGTCAAAGGGTCAAGATTCTTGATATCCAATGAAAGGTTTTGTCACAATGATTACACATGTGAAATAGGAAAGCTCTAGCCCCCACTATTCAAAAGTTATGGGCAAGGTTAAAGTTTGTAAAAAGTAGGTCAAACTCCAAGGTCAAGGTCGAAGGGTCAAGGTTCTTGATATCAAATGAAAGGTCATGTCACAAGAATGATATATGTAAAGTATAAAAGCACTAACCCTAACCTTTTAAAAGCCATGGTCAAAGCTTGCTTTTTAAAATTACGTCAAACTCCAAGGTCAAGGTCAAAAGGTAAAAGTTCTTAGTATCCAATGAAGGGTTACATTTATGAAGTATGAAGTCCTATCTTTTACCTTTCAAAAGTTATGGCCAAGGTACGTTAAAGTTTCTTTACAACTACGGAAATCTACAAGGTCAAAAGGTCAAAATTGTTGGTATTCAATTCTTTCAACAAAAAATATATGTATATATATATCCAGTAAAGATATTTTTACTCCAGTAAAAATCATTTTTACTCCAGTAAAAATCATTTAATTACGAAAGCCTACAAGGGTCAAATTAGAAAACGAAAAAAAAAAATTAAGTCGTAATAACGACTTTTTATTTCGCTATTACGACTTTCTTAAGTCGTAATAACGACTTTTTATCTCGTTATTACGACTTTCTTAAGTCG
>NW_026940736.1:1232500-1259440 GCF_032062105.1 Saccostrea cuccullata
ACCTCGCAGTTATCTAACTTGCTACCGCTCTTTTGCGGGGGAGTCGAGAAAGCTCAAATCTCACGAGATTACAGGGGCACATGGCATTGTTTACAGTAGTGACAATCGAATGATTTGAACAATCTTATGCCGAAAGTACAATGTATTGCCAAGAATTGAATTCCAAATAGTAGACGTCAAATAAGGAAAGTTTAGATTATTTTATCAGCTTTAAAATGCCACGATTTTCAATGAAAATTTAATGAGAAGAGCTCGCTTAGTTAGAAATATCGTAAAAATGTAACAATCAAGGATTAGCTCCTCTCAAAAATTAATTAGGCTGGTTCAGCGATTGTTAAGGAAGGTATTCCACCAGGATTTTTTACTTATCTGTCCTTATAAATTCTACAATGATCGATCTTGCATTGTATTCAATAGCACATTTGTCCCCAGCCAACAGACGTTCCCTACCTCCATCGCGAAAGAGTTCCACTAAGTTAAGTAATCGCGATATCAAGTATTGTTTTGAACAGCGTTGAAAAAGACAAATTGTGACGGTAAAGATGGATTCAATAGCAAGAAAGCTTACAATTATTTTGTAATAGTCCAAGATCAAAATAGCCTTTTGCTTATCATTGAAATGATTAAACTTGATGTCAAAATAAAGTTGAGACTAAAGCAAATATCTAATTAAACAGCGAAAGTTTCGCGTTATAACACGAAAGTTTCGCGTTATATCGCGAAAGTACGCGTTATATCGCGAAAGTTACGCGTTTATTCGCGAAAGTTTCGCGTTATAACGCGAAAGTTTCGCGTTATATCGCGAAAGTTACGCGTTTATTTGCGAAAGTTTCGCGTTTTACGCGAAAATTTTTTTTTTTTTACGTACGAAAATGAGCTCACTGGGCTTTCGTAGGAAATCAAAGCAGGGGAGGGTGATATTTTAAATAAATCAATAATCCGCTTGATCAACCTATAATAATATTGAAACCATGCACATGTATCCCTATGAAATTTAGTCAAAAAATATTCACAATGACAGATGTAGATGTGTCGGGTCTGGAAGAGATTTTGTCGTCATTTATAATTTTTGTTTAACGCCCATGGTACGCAGAATTTTTTTAAAATGTGAAAAAATACTAGAAGGGGTGAGTTAAAAGGGGAGGATCAGTCGTCGACTCGATCGCCCCTCTTTAACACATCCTGATAATACCAATATCCCTCGACGACCCATGGATAATGAATAATTTAACACGTACAGCTTATAACTTGAACTAGAAAAATAATCATAGCAGAAATAAAAACAGGAATTGTAAAAAGTTCCAGTCGTACATTTGTTTGTATTTGTATGCTCTTTATTTTCCAAAATGGCTTTACTACGCACCTGTTATAATTTTACTCGAGACCACCCCCCTCTCTCCCCCTCTCTCTCACTGTGTAAAAGATATAAAATTCTTGTATGTTTTTTTACCTTTTAATCTTGCTACATGTAAAATTTATTTCAAAAAAACCCGGCTTAATATTTATTAAACCGCTGATATACGGATGAAATATAACAAACTCTGTCTAAAACAATAACAATCAATCGATCATTATTTATTTTAACACATAATAATTACACGAACAATGAAGAAATAAATAAGACAAAATCAAAGAATGAATCAGTTAACTTTTACTTCATATGAACGCGTGTTTGTGTATGTATTACGCCAAAAAATTGATGAGTTACTGCATTGAGTATGACCGAATTATGACGTTATCTAGCTGCAGATCTGTAGCTCTCCGAAATTTATTTTTGATAGACTCTCCGGTCTATCAATATATATTTTTTCGGAGAGCTACAGATCTGCAGCTAGACGTTATCAGCACCTTCATGGCGTCAAGTCATGTGATCCAAACATGGCGGCGCCCATAAATAAGGTCAGAGAATAGAGTACGAGGGTTGTCCCAAAATTTCGTAGACTGAGCTCATATCTTTCAAAGAAATTAATTTATCTTTGTAAACTTTTCAGGGTGGATTAAGTGTATTCTTGGCAGATAAATTACGAAGTTTTATCATGTTTACTTGTAAACTTTTCGAGTAATAATATTTAAAGTGATATCGTTCTCTAACACCCGGAGCAATCTGCAACGTCAAAAAATACAAATGACAACGGGTCAAATTTTTGGCGAAAATATTTTAATTACCAGAATCAAATTCTTAAATTAAACGAAATTGTTACAATTATAAATTTGAAATATGTTCATTACTATGATATGATCAAACTTTAAAATATGTAAACAAAGCATATGGATGTACAGGTAAAAAATAATAATAATTTGAAAACGCTATATTTCTATGGGCTTTTCGTCTGTTTCTTTAATGGAGTTGCACAATGAAACTCTTGCCGATTTCTTAGTCCTGTCTTTTATTTTAGTTACTGTTATTCACATATACACAGAGAACCCGTTTTAGTCATTTTAAACACTAAGGACGAGAAAAAGTTTCCCAGTCTACCAAACATTTATGACTGGTACATTTCTGTAAGAGTGAATTCAGGAGCAAAACACTTAGTCATAGTCCACTGCGCCGCCTGTGCCAACGCAGCCGCCATTTTGCAAAAAGTCGGATTTCAGCCCAATGTTTATAAAATGTTATAAAATTCGTATTTATCAAAGCATAAACACCAAAATTTGAGGAAATATAGTTAATAAAACAGCATTAAGAATTTTCATTTCCATTAAAAAATACGGGGTTGTAATTACTTTTCCAAAGGATTTTGATTATGATAAACCAAATTTAAATTGCAACTTTTGGGTATTGCGCCGCCTTCCTACACCAGACAATGAAATATGTCTTTTAAATTGAAATAATTTGTGTAGTTACTTCACATTTGTCCATAAATTTATTCGATATTATTGGTTTAATCTATATACGAAGTTTCATTAATGTATGACGTAGGGTTCCTACAAAACAACGCTTGTCTACGGAATTTTGGGACAACCCTCGTATATTATGTCAATTTATAGTGATGTACTCGTTTGCAATTGGAAATTGTTGGTGAAATACACTTGTTTTTAACTTTGAAAGGGAGTCATTGATGCTAATGTCAAGACAAGGGGCCCACGGGCCTTATAGGTCACCTGAATATCATATAACAACTTTTAAACAATCAAATTTAGTTCCTGTCTAAAACCAAAAGCTATTAAATTAACGATTTCGAAAGAGGCACCATTGTTTGTCATAATTATATACTTAGCATGCTTACTTTGGTTACTTTATACCCAGAGGTAGATCACATTAACAAAGAGAAAATGCATTTCCACTTTAAACCAGTTGTGCACCCCACCCCACAGTTACCACTGACCCTGGGGCCACATATTTCAATATTTTGGAAATTTTAGATATATTTTGTTTCATCAGAAATGGTTGATTAATACCAAAGAGCAGATTTCAAAGCATAAATTTATTTTCAGACTATGTAAACCCCCCCCCCCCCCCCACCACCAGAACCCCTGACCCAGGGGCCATCAAATTCACAGTTTTAGAAGAAGCATTCTTGTTCATCATAACTATTTCTTAGTTTGTTTAATACCCAGGAGCAGATCGAGAAGAAGATTTTCAAAGAATTATGTATTTTCACTATACATCAACATGTATAATCAGTAGAGTTCCACCCTAACACCAGAACCCCCGGCCCATGGGCCATGAAATTCACAATTTTTGAAGATACATTCTTGCTTATCATATCTATGTACTTGGTTAGTTTATCAAATGCCAAGGAGCAGAGAAGATTTTGAAATAAATAATGTATTTTTACTAAATAATCTATTTAACACCACCATAGCACTAAAATCTCTGATCCTGGGGCCAAGAATTTCACAATCTTGGTAGAGGACTCAATGCTGATTACAATCAGACCAACACTTTGACTGCTTGATGTCCAAGAGTAAAGAAGATATTTAAAAGATTACATTTATATCAGTAGTTTTGGTAGCACTCTTAGCCCCCTTCCCCCGGGGGGGGGGGGGGGCATGAAATTCACAATTTTTGTTTCCTTTTACCCATAAATGCTTTGTGCCAATATTGTTAGAGCGGTTGCAGAGAAGAAGCTGAAAATGTTAAAATGTTAACGGACGACGGACAAAAACAGATAAACTGTATCAATAGGCCACCTCAGTTTACTCAGGTGACCTTAAAAATATTGTTTTAATGCATTAAGATTTTAAGAAAAGTCATGATAAAGTAATTAGTAAATGATCAATTCATGCACAAGTCCTATTTTCAGACAGCGTTGATTACTTTTTTCCCCGACTTTTTTTGAATCCCTTATTTTCACGAGGTCAATTTTTCGTGCTTTGAAAAATAATTACTTTTTCGAAGGATATGATTTATATAGGAGAAACAACTAACGACGGTATGCAATTCTAACATTTATTGGGGTAGGCACGTATAGTAACAGGGGGAAGGGGAAGGAAGGGGGGGCTGTCCCCCAATTCTTTCCAAACATTACTTTTACTATTGAAAATGTTTATTGAAGGGCATTTTGGCCCCTCACGTTTAACTACAGTAAAGTGAAACGGGGAAATGTGGTATTTTATTTAAAAAAAAAACAAAAAAAAAATGGTACTGAAAGAAGTTTGATTGAAAAAAATGTTGACTCGAGAATGCCACGTCTTACTTAAGTCCAAAGTACTGGAAATATTTGGTTATAGGTGTCAAGTGAAGGTCCTAAATAAGGAAAGAAAACAGTACAGTGTATAATCTATACCGGTATGTTGATTGCACTTACATTTGTTTGTATTACGTTTAGATACAGTCGGAACCGTACATATAAGATATGGGAGGGCAATACCTTTCACAAATGTCCATGAAATTATGCCAGGTTTGTATTACAAGACTAGTCAATTGCAGAACTGTATCTCTCCGAAAAATATATCGACAGACAGTTCTAAGGAGATTCCATTTTTTCAGACCAGCTAAAATTGGTATATTTAACAAGTAAGAGTGAAGAGAAGCAAAGATTTATCTTTTCAATTCTTTTGCCAATCATTTCATAATATCTCTATCTCTATACTTATCATTTTTTTCTATAAACTACATGTCAGAGAACATTTTAGAATTTTGTGAACAGAGGTAGAATATAATTTGATACACTGGATAGCGTTTCATTTTAACCTCTGTTATGATTTTTAAGGCTGGGCTGACCTGGGAGAGAGAGAACGCTCCATCATAGAACGTCACTCAGAGACGGACAGAATGTGGGCGTTGTCCGAGTATCGAGCACGTCAAGGAAGTAAGCTACAAAATTTTTACAAATTATAATTAGATATTTATTTTATTCTTTATTTTGGAAAGTTTTAGGGGAATCAATTCTGATCAAGTCAATTGCAAGAAATTAATGGTACATGTCCTCAAGCAAATGCACTCTATACAGTGTAATGTTTCCATTCTTATATGATATGATATATGATCTTGCAGGAGAATGTCCTACAGCTTATAGACTCGCAAGATTTTTGGTTGAAATCGAAGGTAATACTGCTGGAACAAACAGAAATATTTTAGGTATACGAGTTTACTAGTAATCTCTCTCTCTCTCAGATTCTGTTTGTGTGTGTGTGTGTGTGTGTGTGTTAGGGAGGGGGTGTGTGAGAGAGGGTGTGTGTGTATGTTTATCAAATTATAATTGTGGTATTTCATTACAGGAGAATTACGTCACAGAATCCACGAGTTAGAGAACCGGATAGAGGAACTTTCCAGAACACAGAGACAGAGGGATGTAAATGCCGTCCTTGACCTGAGAGACTATGAAAACCGACCTTGACCCAAGAGACTGAAATGAAATCAAAAACAAAAGTGCCATATATTAACTTTTTTCAGAACGCCATATTTGAGATTACAATAAAAATATTTTTTTATTGATTGTGATTTATTCTTCATGTCATTTTGATATGAAATGAATGATTTATTATGTAAATCATTTGAATAAAAGTTCGCACTATACAGGTTCATGATAAATATAAAATGATAATACTAAATAGTAGTATGTTTTTAAGAAGTAGCTAGTATAATAATATGCAGATTTAGAAAATGTCATATATTTTTGAAGCAGTCCTTTAATATACAGACGCCGCGGATCCAGATTTTTTTTCTCCAGTTTTCCAGAGGGGGACAAGTAAAAGAAAAACTAAACTCTTCCAAACGTCAAAAACCAATTTCGCAGGGGGGGGGGGTTGTAGTCTATGACTTCTATTGCCTAAAATCTTTCACTTTTCATATCCATTTCAGTATGATTTCACACATTTTCGCGTTTACCATAGGGGGGAGTGGGTGTCAGCGTTCCAAGGGGGGTCTATGGTAACTTTTTTCTTGCTTTAGAATAGTACAGAATATTTTTATTCTTTTATTCAACCAATTTGGGCCCATAGTGGAGCCTTCAGAGCAGTGTCCAAATCATCACAGTTATACATATACAAAACAGAACAAAACAAACATTGTATAATGAACAGAGAGATAGCTATCTTCTTTTAAGATGCATAAAATGTACATAATAACTGGCCTATGTATAATATCTGCAATATGCCTATATTGAACTATGTTGTTTTCTCTTATTAAAATTTGCATTTATAAGTTGGCATAATAAAACAACAAATCAGAAGTTTCATTTGACATAATCCATGTAAACATGTCAACATTGTTAAGCAGTCTAAAATTAGGAAAGGTTTTAAAGATTTTATTTAAAAACTATCCTCTTGAGTCATTATAAAGTGGACATTCTAGCAAAAAAATGCAATTCATCCTCAGTTGGACTTGAGGTGCATTATTGACAGACTCTCTCACACCTTGGGAGAATTTCATTTTTACCAAATTTATTAAGTTTCCTTTCATACCTACCTGATTCTACCCTTAAACAATACTTATTCTGAATTTTTCGAGAATTACCCGATTGTCTCGGTTTTTCATTTTCAAGTATTTTTCAACATAAAATGACCTTTTATACTTAAAACATGTATTTAATTTACCAAAGCCTTCCAAATAATTGGTGTGGGTATCGTTTTAAGTGTTTAAAAAAACTATTCTGTAGTTGTCTTTTAATGTAAAATTTAAATTTGTTTTCACATAAGTTTTTGCAAAGGGACAAATAAATTTTAAGTTTTTCACTGTACAATAATATACTGGAGTACCAATCACTGTTGATGATGTTTGTATTCATTGAAGGCTGTTTTCAGTAGGTTAGATGATGTATGTTCTAGTCTATACAAGTACGTGAACATTTGCTTTAACATGGTTATATATAATGGGTACCTCCCTAGTTCAGAATAGATTTCTACATTTGTACAAGATTTAGATACACCCATAATATATTTACAAAATTTCATATTGGGTTTTTCAACTTCCCAATCTTTAAATATTTCAAAAAGAGGGATATTTTTACTTTTTGGATTAACATTAATAATGCTCCAGTTCTCACAGCCATATAAAAATGTTTTTAAAGAGGGATAAGCATTTTTTTATTTCCCTATACAATTTAAAGCATGCCTTTAAGCCTTTCTGATACAGTTGTTTTTTGGCTTCAGTAAACTTTCCAAGAGTTATCCCTAAATATTTATATTGTTTTACACATTCTATAATGCCATTACCAAGTTGGAATGCTTCCTTTAGTAATTTACCAGTTATTCAGTGTTGAAAATTATTACCTTTGTTTTTTATGTTTACTTCTGGACACCACTCACTACAGTAATCATGGAGGAGATTGAGTTTACATTGAAGATCTGATTTTGAATTCGATAATAAAACAAGGTCATCTACATACAGAAGACATGAGATCATTTCTTTATCTAGAGTAACAGAAACAGAATTATGATCCAAAATACTTGGGAGGTCATTTATAAAGAGTTTAAACAAATTTGGACTAAGGACATCCCCTTGTCTGACCCCAACCCCAGATGTGAAAAAATCTGTCATTTCATCATTTACTTTAACACATAATCTATCATTCTTATACATAGATTTTAAAATTCTGTAAAAATATTCATTTATATCATTTGATTCCAGTTTATACATAATGCCAACATGAATAACTTTATCAAATGCCTTTCGAAAATCAACAAAATAGGCATATACTTTCTTATCACCAGTCTTGAGATATATATTTGTTGAGTAAACATTTCAACACAAATATATGATCTGAAGTGCGAGATTTCTTGGAGAAACCTATCTGTTATGAATAGTATCATTTTCCAGCAAAAAATTGTCAAGTCTATTGTTCAATATTAAGTTAAATAATTTTCCAATACTATTGTTAATATCTATGCCTCTGTAATTTTCTGGATTATTTGGATCATCAGATTTGAATAGCGGACAAATAAAACTTTCTGACCATTTTGAAGGATACTCTCCAGATGTAAATACAGCATTAAATAGTTTTAACAAGCAAGAATTGATGAAATGTTGTGATGCTTTTAGCATTTCATTTGAGATATTGTCTAATCCAGGTGTTTTTTAATGTTTCTAGTAATTCTGTGTTTGTAATTTTTTGTCTATCATGCATAGAAACACTGTAATTATTATGTTCCATTACTGTTAACTTTTCCTCTAAAGCATCTTTTTTTTTTCATTTTGTCTGAAACAGAAGTAAGATCTGAAAAATATTGGAACCATCACCCTCAATGCAGTTTCCATCATCTCTTTTTTCGTTCCGCAACTGGTTCATTAAGGACCAGTATTCCTTAGGATTATTAGACTCTATATCATCAAGCTGGTTTAAAATGTTTTGTTTAAATTCTCTTCTCTTTTGTTTCCTTAGTTTTGAATATTGTTTGTTTAATTTAAAAAAGGAACCTCGCACTTTTGTATCTTTAGGGAAGCGAGACAGTGTTAATGTTTTATTTTGAACATTTTTTTTTTCATTTTCAGTAGGTCTTGATCAAACAATTTCTTGTTTTGCGTTTGCATTTGGGCAGCCCCCCCCCCCCCCCCTCTAGACCCCCGCACGACACAAAAGACACTATCCTGAATCCAAGCGCCTATGGTTAGCAGGGCCTCCGCATATCAGTACTCCCTGTACTTTGATACTACGATTGTTTACAATTTTTAAACACTCGGCACACCTCGGCCGCTTTGTTCCAAGTACACCTGAGTAAACGTGAGACTTATCATAGTAAATTGTGAAACGCACTTGGAATGGTGTAAATAGTCGGAATATGACCAAGAAAGTAGTATTAAGGCGCGTTTGGGCTGTATACACCGTAGCTCGCAAGGTGTAGACGATATACACCTAATATATATTCAAGTGAAATTTAGTGAAGTGTGCCATGCCTAATATGGACGTCAATATTTCAAAAGCTAAAGAATTTTTGATTTGTTGCATGAATTTATTATCATTTTTGAAAGGGCACAGCCAGAGAAAAACTAATGCCTACAAAAAAGGGAATATTGTCCAAATTTGAAAACCCTATTTTCTTTTGGGGGTGGGGTGGGGGAGTAGATTTCAACTTCTTTCAAAACTATTTTTTAATTCAAATATCCTACTTACTTTACTTTATCAAAACATTAAAGTGGGGATGGCCAACCGGATTTTCAAGCATCTTTTACGTTGTGTCTGGAAAATAGTTGGGACACCCCCACCCCACCCATCCCGGCCCCTTGATGCCACGTACCTGAATTTATCATCAAACTTTAGAAAACTTATTTTTGATTATTTTACAAGCATTTTTATTTTCCATAAAATACATTGAACACCATCGACGCAAACCACGGCCAAAATGTACGATCCTCTCCAATTCTGGGAGAGAGCTATGAGGACTCCGGACCGCGGCTTGAGACGATGATTGAACACGAGACTAAATTAGAAATCACAATTCACAAATCACAATCAACCCATCAAATGCCTGAAACTCCAATACAGAAAAATCTGCAAGTTTTACCGTCTCTGCATATTTTGCGTTGTTCTATATTCGGTCTATACACCTTGAAAAATCTAAAAATAGTTTACGGACGGTATTGATTACGAGATTTCCCCTTGCTTGCTGTTTATTCCATAGAAACTCGTAGTTATTTTTGAGTTTCTCAAAAGTATGAACGAAGGTAAGGCCTTGATTCGTTTTTACATTCATTATTTTATTATTTTTTCAAATATTTTTTGAAATACTATTAAAGAAAATGGATATTTACAAGAAGTTTTTAAAAATCTCAAAAATACAGAAGCTTATGGTTAATATAAAGGCGGGTGGGGGAGAAGGTGCCGTGACCTCGACAGATCATTTCTAAGACAAGCTGAAATTTACTGGGAAAAATGAAATTCAATTCTTTATTCTTAATCTTTTGAATTTGAATTTGAATGCTAGTACCTTATAGAAATTTAGTCTTTGAAAGGGTTATGCCAGTGACATCTAGGAGAGTTTAATCACAGTCATGAATATTTTTGAGATATTATACACTCTTACATTTTTTTTCATTTAAGAAAGGAGGGGGGGGGGGTATCCACTCTTCAGGTGTCTGTGGTTTAATATTTAAAAAATTACTAATATATTTTTTTAAAAACTTTTTTCTTCATGAAACATGGATTGACCATAATTAACACAACTTGTTTATCAAGGAGACTGTGTCATACCACGGTATTTCATTCCAATTGAAAGGCCTTTGTTTTTACATTTGACTACGGAATGTTTCGTCTACCTGATCAATATAGGGGCTCTCAGCGGTCTGATCAGTCAACAGGGGATGATTACTCCTCCTAGGCACCTGATTTCTCTTGCACCTCTGGAATTTCCTGGAGCTCGTGTTGTATGCCTTTCTCAAACATAATCGTCGGAAGCGAATTGAAAGTGGGGTGGCTAATTGAAGGGGGGGGGCTAAACCAACTATCTTATGTCTATCTTTGGAAAAAAAAGTGTGGGGGAGGGGGGTGCCCCCCCCACTCCCCGGTTCCGACGCCTATGTCAATTTGTCAAAAAATTGTACTGTTTAAGAATTTTCTGAGACCGATAGTGTTCGTTATCTTCACATTTTTTTTTTAATCAAAGATCACTTTATTTATGCATAACGGGCTTTATATATCCCATGTTTCTAACAATCGTCGATGTTCTGGCATACCCAACAAACTATAGTAAACATATTCTGCATGTCAGTCATAAGCGTTACGATTCCCAATTTCGTAGTTTTCAAATTTTCAGTTGTCTTCCTCATAGCCTATGCAATTGAATCTATTTTATATAACCTTTACCTAGCCACAGCTTTCCACCATAAATCAATTTCCTTATTTACTTCATCCTCTAAAACAATTTTTAGAGTCGCGGAGTGAGGAGTTCATCTCTACGTCGGGGGTTAGAATCCTCTGCGAAAGTTTCATTAAATTTCACTCAGTGGTATCAGAGAAGTTTCGGATAAGAGATGGGTACCCCAAAGCATAACAGACAGACAGACGGACGTACAGCTAGATGGAAGACATTCCGATTACTATATACCCTTTCGCTTTTCAAGCGGGGGTATAATAAACCGATTTGACTGAAGATGGCCGAATTAAAGGATTATATAAAAGTTAAGAGCCATTCTCTGTAATGACTTGAAATTTTATATTGGAGCTGTGGCACACATAGTCTCAGAATTTATCCAAACTCTCTATGATGAAAGTTATTGATACCCTAATTGAAATCAGGCAAAAATTGGTTGCTATGTTTTATAGTTACTATGGCAACATGTCTTAAAGTTCGAAAAATGGCATTTTTAAACATGTTTAGAGCCCCATAGTTAACATTTGCGGCAAAGCAAACAATTGGCAATGACTGTTTCCAAAAGTTGAAGGTCAGATTTCTCAAATGCATGATAAACATGTTTGGTAAATCAACTATTACATACGTTACTATGGTAACAAACTATTCAAAAGTAAAAAAAAATATTTATTGAATTTTATAAAGTCATACACGTAAAAATAAAAAGCAATTATAGGATGAAATGTGACAAAATAATAGAAAAAAGAGCCTTGAAACATATACCAAGAACAAAATATGATATTTCATTTTGGTTGGCAATGGTTGCCAAGGTTTTTATACCACAGAGAGCCTTCAAAGTAACACTCTGCATGTTTAAATCTGATCCTATCTTTTAAAAAAGCATATTTCCTCATAACTAATGATCAATTTTTAAAGATGTTGGTGTGCTCCTAGTTTTCCCATTTGAAAAAATTCAGATTAGATTCTTTAAATAGAGCGTTGCTATGGAAATACGCAGAAAATATATGCTTAAAAACCGGAAAATTATATTCTGTCCTTGGATACGTACCCTTAAATGTAGATTCCCAAAACTTTTATGATTGATATTTATTAACAGCTAACCTGACTTTTAATTTTGACTATCATCCAATCTCTAAGTGGATGCAAGAATTCAAGTTGTCACACAGGGTTTAATATTGATATAAAGTTCACAAAATCGAACATTTTCCCTTCTTGGTAACCATAGCAACAGTGTTGTTTTCTTCATCAAATTTTATCAATATATGATATTCAACTTCAGTTCTAACAGATAAGTACTATTCAAGCTGAGTCCTTTAATTTGTTTCTTGATTATATGGCAATTTAATTCTTAATGCAGCGAAAAATAATTCACTTTTAAGCACTGGTACTTTGTTTCCATGGTAACACTGCAAAGTAGCAATTATACCCAATTTTTCTTATGGTTTTGGTGATGCAAGGTCCTAAAGATGCATATTTGCCAGTCTTGAATTTTCATGTTTTTCCTCAAGACAGTAGCATTAACCCAATCTTAGTTACTGGTTTTGCATGGTTACACTGTGTTACCATGGCAACCATAAAAGTTATTTATAGAATAATATTGCTTATACTTATATACTTAAGGTCAAACATTTTCATTGTTTTTCTTAAGTCATTTATTGAGTTTGAGCATGTAACACCCACCATTAGTGAATACGGAGTGTTTTTCAGCATATTTCAGCATTTTAAATGTATTCCAAATGTACCCTTGCTGAAAATCTCGATTTTTCAAAATTTTCCGGCTGTTGCCATAGCAACCGAGACACATAGCAACGAAATTTTGTTTGATATTTGTTTCTGGTGTCAAGTACTAATCATGGGTGAAGTTTCATCAAAATCGGTGACCATGCATGGCAACGAAGTTTAAGTGGTTACAGAGAATGGCTATTAATAAATACGAGGCTGTGGATCACGCATCAGACTAGCTGCAGAACTGTAGCTCTCCAAAAAAATATATATTGACAATATTGATCATCCGGTCTATCAATAAATATTTTTTCGGAGAGCTACAGTTCTGCAGTTAGCATCATACCAGTCGTCAGATGCGAAAGAGGACTATACGTAACGGTTTGCTTAAAACCGAAGATCTCGCTACTTAACGGCGTGACTGTAATTGTGGGGAGTATCGTGGGGTCAGGTATCTTCGTCAGCCCCCAGCTAGGGGGTATTGTCGGCCACAGTATGGGAGTGTTGACTCTCTCTTATAGCATGGTTACTGTGCGGGTTATATTCTATGATTAGAGGCATATTGTTATGCGGAACTTAGTACTATGATAACAAAATCCAGAGCTGATTATGCCTACTTGTATGAAGCTCTTGGACCATTTATTGTATTTCTTCGTCTGTGGATCCAGGGACGTAGCAACCGGGGGTGCCAGGGGGGGGGGGCACTTTTTCCCCCAACATTACCTTTACTATAGTAAATGTTCATGGAAAGGATGGTTGCCCCCCCCCCCCCCCCACTTTATAACTATAGTATACATGGTATAGTGATATCAAGGATTGTAATTGGAAGTGATAGTAAGTTGGCTTTGAAAAAGTTGGCCACTACCTTTTTTGCTTGTCAACTTTTTCAGGTGAGAAAAAAAAAATTCTCTGGTTGGCCCCCCAACTTTCAAAAACGATGCTACGTGCCTGGGATAGAATGTATGATTGCCAGACCATGCTCCCAAGCTATTGTTGCCCTCATCTATTTTGTGATAGGTCCCTTAATTAATTGTTTCCGACCGCTTGATATAGCAGTAAGACTTTTGGCTGCTGTCTATTTATTTTGTATGTAAACTCTTTCTTTAACCTTTATTTTCCCATTTGCAACGCATTTACGGATTCAGAGAGGGAGGGGGGGGGGGTAAGGGGGGTTTCAACCTCTTTTGATTTGTAAATAAAGAAGGAGAAAAAAGTCCCAAATTTTTGTTGTGTTTTTACTATAGAAAATGCTTAGTGAAAGGCTGATGTTGTAATATATATATATAAAGAATTTCGGTTGCGAAAAAAATAGTAAAACCCCATCCCTTTACAAAATACGATTTTTCGGTTCGGAGATATATTTTCCTTTCTTTTTGAAAAACTTTCAAGTAATCCATACAAAAACTTTTTCCCAGGTTGATCAACCTCCCACTTTAAAAACCATACGTTCTTCATCCGGTAATCCTATACTCTTTCCCCCTTCAATACCCTCTTTGAAAAATCCCTCACCCGTGTTATAGGGGGTTTAAAATATGAAATTCAATGCCTTTATCTTTCTTGTTTAATAAAGAGTGTAGAACTTGAGAGTGATCATGTCATAACTTCGAAGAACATAAGTATAGTAAACATTGCATCATCACAATGTCAATGTCATTCTAGTTTTACATGCACCAATGGTCACCAATGTGTACACCAGGTCACGTGATCCTCACATCATTAGTGTTAGCATAGACCCTTCGATTTAGGTCTTTGGTGTTAGCTTGATGACGCGACCTCTAAATATAGAATGTTACATGCACACATTGCAGGCACGGATCTAGAAATTTTTCAAAGGGGAGGGGGATTTTTCAAAGAGGGTATTGAAGGGTAAAAGAGTTATTATAATGTACGTTTAATTTTTACAAATACATGTAGTTAAATAACTCAATAGGATACCGGATGGAGTCCGTATGTTTTTTTTTCAAAGTGGGAGGTTGATCAACATAGGAAAAAGTATTTGAATGGATTAATTGAGAGTTTTTGAAAAAGAAAGTAATATCTCCGAATCGGAAAATCCTATTTTGTAAAAATTTCCACGTATAATTGTTGTTTACTGCATGCTAGTAAACATGTCATTCAATACTATTGGTCAATATTGTCATTGGTATTGTTTGATTCTATGTTTCATATGAAAACTATTATTATATGAGCCTTTCAACTGCCCCTAGGGATCGCTGTTATGAACGATAATTCGTTGCTAAAACTTGTTTAGAGCAGGTCCAAGGTATCAAACTGTTTATACACAAGTCAGTTTTTAGCATTTCCCAAGTGTTTCTTTGCTGTCAGTAAAATCCAATGGTTTTAAAATTTAACACTTATATTAAACTTATTTACTATATAGTTGCAGACACCGTTTAATTACATATAAGTAAAAATTTTAATTAAAATAAAATGTGAAGTCTTTCCTCCTTATCAGTTCTAATTAATTATTTTGTCGCCCGCGTGGCGCAGTGGTTAGAGCGTCTGCTCTAGAGTCGCGAAGTAAGGAGTCAATCCTTACGTCGCGGGTTCGAATCCCACTGCGGGACGTGGAGACCGGTCCTTCGGATGAGACCGTATAAAGTGAGGCCCCGTGTCGCAGTAGGTGCTGGTACGAAAAAGATCCCTCACTGCTCAAAGGCCCTAAGTGCCGAGCATAGGACAAAATTTGTAGCCCTCCACCGGCAAGTGGTGGCGTCTCCATATGAGTGAAATTTTTCGAGAGGGACGTGAAACAACATTCAATCAATCAATCAATCTAATTAAATTTTATACTCGGTCGTTCTTCTTCGTGCTTAGTAACACAAATAAGATAATTAATTGTTGCATTTACTTGTAAAAATATAAATGTTTATATAGGAAGCGCAAAAGTGCGCACACAAAAAACATTACATTATATTTTCTTCTTCCAAACAATCGTCAAAGAGAGTTAAAAATGTTGAATATAGGCTGTTCCCCATTCATTTGACCCCGTTATTTCAGATAGAGTGAAGACATTCTCCTTCTTTTGGTCAACACTTTTGTGTACAAAACAATGTAAAAAACCAGTTACCCTTTTGTGTACATTACAATAACAATGCTGAAGCAGCCTATATGTCATTCCTATAAACGATAACTCACAAATCAGCATTTAGTTGGTCGTTTTTTTTACACCAGAGTTACCTGTCCTTAAACACAACATCGAAGTAGTCAACTACAAATAATTAAACTTTATAATGATTTAATTAAAGGTATGCATAACTTATCATACATTTTGATGATTTCATGTACCTTTAAATCAATCTCTGAAATGTTTTTTTTACAATATGTGCAACTTGAAAAATTAGTTGAAAGGCCTATATTATTGATTCCATTGAAATCAAACATCCAATAGATGAATAAAATGATAATCAGCTTACAAAAGTTTAGCACGCCCTATCAAGCAAAATGCCACGCTGTTTGTAAAATATCTTGAATATATTTTCTTTAATAGATTTTTCTTGAGTATGGGGGGGGGGGGGGGAGGGTCAACATGCAGTGGTAAATAAAAATATAACTCACTTGTATACAGTTGTTTTTACTTTAATTTTATGTAGAAACAGTCACGCCTATTAGACTTGGGAGGACGATACCTTTCACAGATGTCCTTGAATATATGCCAGGTACTAATTACAATACTATTTTACAAACAAGTACGAATTGTGTGTTCAGAGAAATTATCATTAAATTCGTCAATCATTTACATATTTTACATCTCTATACTTCTCATACATTTATATTTGCTGTATTTGAAGAATGTATGAAATTTCACAGATTCAAGAAGACAATGTAGTTAAGTGATAGTATCGATTTGACCATTTTATTTTACAAAGTGAGATCAATGTCATAATCCTTTTCATTGACATTAAGCATTAAAAAAGCTTTTGGCAATCATGTGATGCGTACACTTCTATTTATAAAATGATTTTTTTTTCTGTTAACAAAAAATTGTTACCATATAGGATCTATCAGATGATACTACCAAACTGACATGACAATTTAACAAATAGAGATATTGGCTAATCCCCGAAATTTCTTTATTTTATTACATACTTAGTAATAAATACTGGATTTTTGCATGTATGCGATATGCCTGACGTCACAATAGCCGTATCAGCCCTGCAGGGCTGATATGGATTTGCGGGACTGATACGGATTTGCGGGATCAATATTATACAATTATGGACTCTTTTGGTGTTGAATATGGTTTGTTATTCACCAGAAAAATATTCATATTGACCGAGGCGAAGCCGAGGTCAATATGGATATTTTTCTGGTGAATAACAAACCATATTCAACACCAAAAGAGTCCATAATTGTTTTATTATATAGTCGGGATCTGAATAGATAAGACATTGAAGGCTGTATGACGACACCATTTTTATTTGCGATTTTCCATTGTTGAAAATAAAAATATATACAGATTACTGTTTGTAACCTCTGTGTTTTCCTTTCCGAGTTTTGCTATGTGTAAGACGTCCAAATGTTAAAAAATAATCCTGAAATAGGTTTGAATAATTGTTTTCCTGCTCAGATACGTAGCTCTCTGCGGCCGTTGCAACCATTGTTTACAACGTTGTTCGATGTTTTGATTGTGACGTCACAATGCCGTTGCACGTGCATTGACCCTCCGGTGAATATGGCCTAAAATCCGGTGAATATGTAGTATTATGAACTGTTTGCGTTTGTATATATTATATAGAGAATATATATAGACTATATAATAAATATAATTATAACAGTAACTTGATCCGAAGAGTCGTATCACGTCGAGTTGACAGGAGCGGATCATCAGATCTAACGAGACGCGAAGCGTCGAGTTTGATCTGATGATCCGCGCCTGTCAACGAGACGTGATACGGCTCTTCGGATCAAGTTACTGTTATAATGATAGATTTATTATATACCCCCTTATAACTGGCTATATATATTAAAATAAACCTTTAGAGATAAATTGGATAATTTTAATCCATTAAACAATGCATAATAACAAGGGACTTTTTAACGCGCAAGAAAAATAACGTCATATTTCTGCGTACTACGTCATCAGTTTCAGAGAGTGGTGATATGGATTCAGAAAACAACATGTTGGTGATCCGGAAAATCGGATCACGACGTCACGTGATAGCGTAAATTCAACAGTAAAACTGAGTGATACACATTAGGTATATAATAAATATCATATACCTAGTTGTGTATCAGCCCTGATACAGGCGTTTTGGATTTGGTGAGACAGCGTCTTGGAGCTAAGGCTGTCTCGCCCTCGGGGCTGAGATATTTAGAATATCACACTGCTGTTTTGATCTCGGCCCTGGTATCAGCCCGAGTGGTTGGTATCGACCCAAGGCTATTACTAGAGTTTATGTATATAAGTGTAGTACTTTTTTCGAACGTTGTTGCCGTCGGACGCATAGCTTTTCATAAACACATCTTGTTCTTAAGGATGAATATACAAAATGATACAATGAGAGCAACAACAAAATAATAATAATAATAATAATAATCCTTTTTAGCTCACCTGAGCCAAAGGCTCAAGTGAGCTTTTCTGATCACATTTCGTCCGTCCGTCGTCCGTCCGTCTGTCCGTCCGTCTGTTAACTTTTCACATTTTCGACTTCTTCTCAAGAACCACTGGGTCAATTTTGACCAAACTTTGTACAAAGCATGCTTGGGTGAAGGGGAATTTAAATTCTTAAAATGAGGGTCCAAGTCTCCTCAAAAGGGGAGATAATCAAGAAAAGACAAAAATAGGGAGGGGTCATTAAAAAATCTTCTTCTCAAGAACCACTTGGCCAGAAAACTGAAACTTAAGTGGAAGCATTCTGGGGTAGTGTAGATTCTAAATTGTTCAAATCATGACCCCTGGGGTAGGGCGGGGCCACTATGGGGAATCAAAGTTTTACATAGAAATATATAGAACAAATCTTTAAAAATCTTCTTCTCAAGAACCACTGGGCCAGAAAAGCTGAAACTTATGTGGAAGCATCCTGGTGTAGTGTAGATTTCCAATTGTCTAAATTATGATCACTGGGGTAGTTTGGGATCATAATATATATTACAAGGAGGAAATCTGGAAAAGAGCAGAATTGTCAAAGTTTCTCAGGTGAGCGATGTGGCCCATGGGCCTCTTGTTTGACTTTGTGCTTAAAATGAAAGCTTTCAAAAGCTATCAAGACTATATAGTTTGTTTGGAAAATCTATTATTTCATATACTGGGGATTTTAAAACTCTAATCAATAATTTTTTTTGAGTTACACTATAACATTCTTAAAAATGCTGATTGTTTGAAAGTTTTAAGTACATATATATATGTTCAATAGTAATTTTTAGAGGGAGAAAAGGAGTAATCTTTATACGCTGCCATTCCGCCAAAAATATAATCTCTGCTACATTCAAACGAGATAACCATTTTTGTCCCACGCTTTCACGATAGCGAGGGGACATTAATTGACCCACGCTTTCACGATAGCAAGGGGACATTAATTGTCCCCCGCTTTCGCGATAGCGAGGAGACATTTTAACTCATTCGTCTGTCCGTCAGTCTGTCAGTCTGTCTGTCCGTCACAACAACTTTAACCTTGGCCATAACTTTTGATTTAGTGGAGCTATGACTTTCAAATTTCACATGTATATTCCTTGTGACAAGACCTTTCTTTGGGTACCATCAAATTTGGCCTCTTGACCTTGGAGTTTGACTCACTTTTACACAAAAATTCCAAACTTTTACTTTGGCCCTATCTTTTGAACGGTAGATACCAGGACATTTATACTTCATATATATATTTTTTGTGGAAAGGCCTTACATTGGATACCAACAACTATGACCTTTTGACCTTGACCTTGGAGATTGCCGTCCTTGTGAAAAAGCTTTAACCTTGGCCATAACTTTTGAACGGTAAGAAATAGGGCTTTCATACTACCAATCTAATTAAAATTAGATGTTAGATCCGCTCGCATACTCGCTACACTAACAGTGTAGCGAGTATGCTAGCGGATCTAACATCTAATTTTAATCAGATTGTCATACTACACAAATGTAATCCTTGTGAGTAGACCCTTCATTGAATACTAAGAAATTTGACAATTTGTCCTTGACGTTGGAGTTTGACGTACTTTTAAGCAGTGACGTAAGCAAACCTTGACCATAACTTTAAGAGAGTTAGGGCTAGTGCATTCATACTTTACATATTTCATTCTTGTGACAAGACCTTTCAGTCTCAGTCTCACTTTCTTTCTTTGGGTACCACCAAATTTGACCCTTTGACCCTGACCTTGCGTTTGACCTACTTTTCAAAATTGGTACCAATAACCTTTACCTTTATGAAACATCTTTAACCTTGGTCATAACTTTTGACCGCTAAGAGCTAGTAATATCATACTTCACATATGTAATCCTTGTGACAAGACCTTTCATTTGATATCAAGAATTATGACCCTTTGACCTTGACCTTAGAGTTATACCTCCTTTTGAAAATCAGTAACCTTGACCATAACTTTAAGAGGGTTAGGATTTGGGCTTCCATACTTCACTTATGTATTCTTTGTGGCAAGACCTTTCATTAGATACCAATAACCTTGACCTTGGAGATTTCCGTACTTATCTAAAAACTTCAACCTTGGCCTACTTTCATATTTTACAATTGTATTTCCAGTGAGAATACCCTTCTTTAGAAATCAATATATTAAATTTGCATATAAGAAAAGTTTAATCTTCACTATGTTGCCATATGGGGGCATCAGTGTTTCACAAACACATCTTGTTTCCTACATAGTTTGGAATACAGCCTATTAGTTCTCTGTAAGTAGATAGTAAAACGACTTGAGAATGTGCCTTATTCAGAAATTACCAATCGGTCATTTACAAACTTGTGAGCTGTTTAAAATGGTAAAAATGCCCCCGTGATCGAAAATTCGGGGGTATATAGTTTTTGTCGTGTCCGTCCATCAGGAGCATGCCAAGGCTAAGAGGCAATATGCATGCAAATCTCGTGCGGCTGCCTTTGTGTTTAACGTCAGTGGACGAGGACTAGTGAAATTGGCATGGGAGTCCTCGTGTAGTTTAAATCTATGTCTACATTTTCAAAGTCTAAATCTAAAATTTTATTTCACAATGAAATGGAAATATAAGGAATCATTGTCTAGTTAGTATAGTATGCCAGGGATATAGTTAGTATAGTATGCTTCGCCCGTTATGCAAATTATCCCATGTTTCCCACTACCGTTGATGCCCTGGCATACTATACTAACTAGACAGTGATTCCTTAAATAATTCTTTTGCTTTTAGTAGATTTTAACCCAAGAAAAATAAAATTTTTATTGTGCAGAAAGGTCAACTAATTGACTAAGCTAAGTAATTTGAAACTATTTTGTTATCACAATTTTTATTATTTATATTTGCTGTGTTTTTCTATCAAGTCAACAGTGAAATTGATTTGAATACCATTTTTGTGTATACTCACGCACAGAGATTTACACGGAGAAACGTGCAATAACGTGACGTCACAACGAGGCTACAGAGACTTTAGAAAATGCAATTATTATTAGGTAGGGGTAGCTAATTATTAGGTAGGGGTATATTTTTTTATTAAAAGAAAAATAAGTAACGTCAGGTGCCTGTGGGTATGCCTAAGTGACAAGTCTGTATGATTCACACAAAAAATATAAGTAACGTCAGGGTGCCTGTGTATTCACACACCAATAACTCACACAAAACTTAAAAACAATCCTTAAATTTGACTTTTTAGATGAATAAAGACTGTGGTTGATCCAATAATTCATATGGATAAAAATTTTAAAGAGAAAGTTTTGAAAATTAATTGATTTACATATGCTTGACGTAATTCTATAGTGCAAAAAGGTCATATTAATTGCTCGTGGTGCATAAAGAAGCTCTAAAATAAAACATAATTAAAACTAATAAATCTAATAAAACTAAAAAAAAAATAACACCTTATTTTTTAAGAAAAGTTTTGCCTAACATTTACAAGACAAACAACATCTCATTATCTTAATATTTATTCAAAGTCATATAGATTTACACAATAATCATTTGAGCCTCTGTTTTGATCTTTAAGACTGGACTGACCTGGGAGAGAGAGAACGCTCCATCATAGAACGTCACTCAGAGACGGACAGAATGTGGGCGTTGTCAGAGTATCGAACACGTCAAGGCAGTAAGTATATGTTTATATAACCCCGATGGCTCGCTGTCTTTACGGACACCAAAAGCCGATGGTCGTGCCAAAGTCGTTTCCTATGAGACATGTTGCGCTAAAGTGGGATGGTGACAGGTCTGATACGCCAAGGTCCGATGTAATGGTGCCAAGGGACAGTCAACATTTATGACGTCACAATAGTCCGACGTCATGACGTTGTTCTGCATTCAAAATTATCCATTGATTTAGTATTTGTCTCGCAAATACTTTTACTCATTCTGCTTATTGTTTTCGCCCAAAAGAGCTATTAGGGTTAGTCATCGTTAGTCATAGTCATCATTCCACTGATAAGGGTTAGTCCTTGAACACTAATGTGTTTCTTCGAATCCACCCGAGAGATTTTACGGTTACTCCTCGCACACTTATTGACCGGACTGATTCGGGTTAGTCCTGCACCCACCCAAGTTATTTCGCTTGTAGTTGTTACACATTTTTCGACCAATAAGTGTTAGTCTCGCACCTATAACCAAAGGATAAGGGTTAGTGTTTGCATTTTATATTTATTTGCATTTATTTTATACAATCGGGCCTTGGCATGGCGCGGCATCGCATTTTTTGCGCAGTAGTACTATGATGTCATTAACGTTAGTTGTTTTCTGCACCATCAGACTTTGGCGTGTCAGACCATCGGGTTTGGCGCAGACCATAGGATCTTGGCGTGACTATGGAACGCCGTCACTGCCTTATCGCAGAACACAACAATTGCATTGCGTCGACCTTCCACTACATTATGTCAACACTTAATGACATTTACTCACACTACTATTGCACTGTGTCAACCTTCCATTACATTGTGTCAATTCTTTATGACATTTACTCACACTACTATTGCACTGTGTCAACCTTCCATTACAGTATGTCAACTCTTTATATGACATTTACTCACACTACTATTGCATTGTGTCGACCTTCCATTACAGTATGTCAACTCTTTATGACATTAACCCACACAACTACTGCATTGTGTAAACCTTCCATTACATTATATCGACTCTTTATGACATTAACCAACACAACTATTGCTCTGTGTCAACTTTCCATTACATTATATCAACTCTTTATGACTTTAACCAACGCAACTACTGCATCGTGTCAACTTTCCTTTACAATTTGTCAACACTTTATGACATTTACACATTCTACAATTATATTTGGTCAACTTGCATTTCGTTATGTTTACTGCTCATGACATTTGATTAAAAAACAATTACATTGTGTCCGCAACCTTCCATTATATTATGTCGTTTCTATATGACATTTACACATACTACCATTACATTTGCACCAAGCTTACAGTACAAAATGTCAGTCCTAGTTTTTTATTAACTGATGTTCACGAAAAGCTCATGTCATACTGTGCGCACTCTTCTACATTATGTCGATTCAATATTACACGAACACGGATATCCTTGGTCTTTATATGAGCCAATCTAATTAAGATTAGATGTTAGATCCGCTCGCATACTCGAGCTCGCTATACTAGTTAGTGTAGCTCGCTACTCGTTAGTGTAGCGAGTATGCGAGGCGAGCGGATCTAACATCTAATTTTAATTAGATTGTTATATGAGCATAACGTATTTTCCGCGTTCCGAAAGCACTAAAATTGGCGGGAGAGAAAAACTGTCGTAGAAGGAATTTCAGAGATTTGGGAATGGCATTTTTAAATAAAAACTTTAAGCGACAAATGATTTACAATCTTGAAACGTGCAAAGCCTTAACACTGCGACTGTGAATTAAACTCACGTCCAAATTCAATGGTGTTTACTTTAATCTGATAATGGAATTCCATATAAGACTGCCAACAGCTTACTGCCAAGTGCTCACTGCCCACTGCTTATTGCCAACTGCTACACATATTTGAATAAATTTAGATTTTCATATTTATATTGATTTTTATGTGTATTTCAAAAAAAAAGGGGGGGCATGGATCCAGGAATTTCTTCCAGGAAGGGTCCACCTTTTAAAAAATCAAACCCAGAAAATTCTTGAAAAGAAAAAAAAATCAAACAAAAACGTAAACTCCTTTCATAAACGTGAAGAAAAGGCCCTTGGGCCACATCGCTCACCTGAGAAGCTTTGACCATTCTGTTCTTAACTATATTTCCTCCTTGTAATACATAATGCATCCCCACCCTATCCCACTGATCATAATTTAGACATTTTGAAATCTACACTACCCCAAGATCCTTCCATGTGCAC
Organism: Saccostrea cuccullata; assembly: GCF_032062105.1. Lineage (NCBI taxonomy): Eukaryota > Metazoa > Mollusca > Bivalvia > Ostreida > Ostreidae > Saccostrea > Saccostrea cuccullata. The sequence goes on from NW_026940736.1 coordinate 1,256,863, forward strand.
ATAAGTTTCAGCTTTTCTGGCCCAGTGGTTCATGAGAAGAAGATTTTCAAAGATTTTTCCTATATATTTCTATGTAAAACTTTGATTCCCCATTGTGGCCCCGCCCTTCCTCCGGAGGTAATGATTTGAACAATTTAGAATCTACACTACCCCAGGATGTTTCCACATAAGTTTTAGCTTTACTGGCCCAGTGGTTCTTGAGAAGAAGATTTATTTTCAAAGATTTTTCCTATATATTTCTATGTAAAACTCTGATTCCCCATTGTGGCCCTGCCCTTCCCCCGGGGGTCATGATTTGAAGAATTTGGAATCTACACTACCCAAGGATGCTTTCACATAAATTTCAGCTTTTCTGGCCCAGTGGTTCTTGAGAAGAAGATTTTCAAAGATTTTTCCTAGTATATATTTCTATGTAAAACTTTGATTCCCAATTGTGGCCCCGCCTTCCCCCGGGGGTAATGATTTGAACAATTTAGAATCTACACTATACCAGGAGGATGCTTCCACATAAGTTTCAGCTTTTTTTGGCCCAGTGGTTCTTGAGAAGAAGTCAAAGATTTTTCTACAGATGAATTCAGTAATTAATTTCATTGGTTTATTACATGTAGTAACGTTTTTTTTTCTGAACTTAATGGTAGATTGTTCAGTATACATTGTCCCTAATGTTCTTGTTTTGTGTATTTTTTGATTGATTTCGAACCAAAAAAATGAAGTAAATGGCATTACGTGTTCTAATATATATGCGTTTTGATCTTGCAGGAGATTGTCCTACAGCGTTTAGATTCGCAAGATTTTTGGATGAGATAGAAGGTAATACTGCTGGAACAAACAGAAGTATTTTAGGTATACTAGTGCCCCCCTCTCTCTCTCTCTCTCTCTCTCTCTCTCTCTCTCTCTGTTTTTATCATATTATATTTTTTTTATATTTTGTTATACAGGAGAATTACGTCACAAAATCCGCGAGTTAGAGAACCGGATAGAGGAATTTTCCAGAACACAGAGACATAGGGATGTAAATGCCGTCCTTGACCTGAGATACTATGAAAACCGACCTTGACCCAAGAGACTGAAATGAAATCAATACCAAAATATTTACTTTTTTCACATTGTCATTTTTGAGACACTTAACATAACGTAAAATCTTATCTTTGTGTGTGTGAGGGTGTGTGTGTGTGTGTGTGTGAGGGTGAGGGTGTGTGTGTGTGTGTTTTTGGAGGATGTATCATTGCTCCCCACAGCCTTTCAAAGCGGAAATAAGATTACTACCAGTGACAAAATTGATAGGCTACAACAACTGTATTTAAACGGTAAAAAATTAAATAACGATTTTAAGGTTTCAGTAACAGGCATTTGTTTTGGTAATAATTAATTTTCTAAACCATACATATTATAAGTGCCTGTGGTTCCAATTACCACATATTCCTACAAGCAATTTAAGATTAGCATCGAAAGGGGGGTGCAAACCCCTTAATTATCTTCAGAATTTCATTAACTATCAGGTTCCATTCAATACCTTTTACCAAACATTAAACAAAGAATCATTGATTAGTGCACCCGGGAGCAAACATCAAAAATCTTTGGTTCAGAAAAATTTGATTTCTTTAAGAAAGTATACAAAGAAGTCTTAAATTATGTTGATTTACTCAAAAAAAGGTCTGAGAGATCCTCTCTTAGTCAGTAGAATTTGACTAAGCGCACATAAACTTGCAATATCTAGAAAGTGGTAGATATACTTCCACATCAAGAAATGAAAGATATTGTAATGTTTGCAATACATGGTGTGATTGAGGATGAAATTCATTTTCTTTTTCTTATAATAATATCTATGTCTCTGAACGTAGGTTTAAAGATGTTCAGTGGGACTTTGACAATTATTGTAATTGTGTTTGCGTTAATGAAATATGTATATTTAAATTTTTTTTCTCAGTTCCCTTTTTTGAATTTCCCGTCTAAAATGATTACTTGCTTATCTTACTGAGTTTTGATAATTCGGAATAATTTTTTTTGTCGAGGTCATTTTGTAATTACTGTGCAAAATAAACATCCGGTAGTTCTTCACACAAGTTGACTAACCAAAATAGGGAAAAGAGTACCAATTATTTTCCCATAGAACTCTATACAAACATTTTGTCCTCTCACTACTATACTAATTTAATTTCAGATAATTCCTTGGCATCGTTTGAAACTTTAATCCAAGCGCTTATAAAAAATCCCGGAAAAAATATAGGGTCCCATGGCGTTTATAGGTCAAAATTGCAGTTCTTTAAAACTTATAGGTATCGGCAGTAAATAACGCTCTGCAAAAAAAATCAACCCCCACTCTTACAATCTCCCCTGGTATTTCTATATTCTCTGTAATATTTCTACATTCCACCATTTATTTCAAATATTAATATTTTTACTTTAAAATGAAAAACATTACATACCTCATTTCAGCCAATCAGGTAATGCCGACCTATTCAGTACTCGACTCTACATTGTGCCACAAACAACGCCATGTGCTCATCCGGGGATTTGGTACTCTCATTCCAAAAAGATGTATTCATCAATACGTAAACCATATACGATGTAAAGAAGA